>NC_079221.1:50952926-51252926 GCF_029633865.1 Lampris incognitus | reverse complement strand
CCAGAACACTGCTGTTGGTGCGTCTGTCCTTCCAGCTGATCCTCAGCATCTTTCATAAGGATCTTTGGCGGTATTGTTCCAGGACTCTCAGGTGCCTGTTGTAGGTGGTCCATGACTCTGCTTCATACAGCAGGGTGGGGGGAACCACCCCTCTGTAGACCAGGAGTTTTGTTTGGGCCTTTAGGTCTCGGTCTTCAAAGACTCTTACTGAGTCTGGCATAAGCACCACTGACACAACTCAGGAGATGGTTGACCTCAGACTCGATGTCAGTTTTTGAGGAGAGAAGGCTGCCGAAGTAGGAGAAGTGATCAACGTCTTCAATAAACACATACATACGTATCTCTGTTAAAAGAGTTGTGAGTACACATTTTAATGCGAGCACAAAAACATATACTACACTATGCACTTCTGTGTTCCGGATGTGCTGGAAAGTCCGAAATTTCAACTTCTTACTGGAAAAATGGGGTCTGGTCCTTTAAGTTGAAGTGTGAAACTCAGAGCGTTTCTTTTCAGTCTGTAGGTCACCAAGATGCACTTATTAGAGCTCAGCAAGGCTGTATAGCATAATAGTACACAGCTTTATTCACAATGTCTTCTCTTAAATACATATAATTTTGATTTTCAACATTGAATGGTCTCAACTTTATGAAAAATAAAAACTTTTGTTAAATGGCCAAACACAAGTTTGAAATATTAATTTACAACACAGCTGATACATTTCTTTGGTAATGGGCCAGTTTACATTGCCAAATATTACTGACGTAATACCAGCCATATTAACGTCAGTGTCTTGTGGGTGTCCATATTTGTCCCCTGTTATTTCCAGTGTGGCCACTGGGAGGTGCAGCACTTCTTTTTGTGACCAACCAGCTAGAATTTCTGACGTCTGACATCAAGTGGAACACAATTTATCTGTTTCAACACAGTTTAGAAACAAAAAAGGTACCATGATGCAACAACACGTGTGTCCATGCCCCTGTCTTAGACTTAGACTGTCTTAGACTTAGACTGAAATGGATGATCTGCAGTGACGACCCCTAACAGGAGCAGCCGAAAGTAGTAGCAGTATTAGTAGAAGTAGTAGTAGTAGTATTAGTAGCAGTAGTAGTAGTAGTAGTAGCAGTAGTAGTAGTAGTAGCAGCAGTAGTAGTAGTAGTAGCAGTAGTAGTAGAAGTAGTGGTAGCAGTAGTAGTAGTAGTAGTAGCAGTAGTAGTAGCAGTAGTAGTAGCAGTAGTAGTAGTAGTAGCAGTAGTAGTAGTAGTAGTAGTAGTAGTAGTAGTAGTAGTAGACTGTAGCTTCAGTTAGCACCCAGTCTTGTTCTCGCCTGTTTGTTTCTTATTGGTGCACAGATCTTCTCAGACAATACTTGATTTGGGATTAAGTTCATCTCTGGACACAACAATCAGGAGTGTTAGACAATAGCAACTGATTTCAGGGAGGTTATTTGTATATGTGGCGCCATCCTGTGCTTTACCTGTGCCCCCGTCCAGAGGGTTACTGGTTGTTTCAGGAAGGGTATCCAGCGTGAGATTTGTCAAACCGTTTTGCTGATAAAAAAAGCAAAATAAGTAAATAAATAATAATAATAATAATGATGATGATGATGATAATAATAAAACATTTTATCTGTGACACCTTACAGAACACAGTAAAAAACAAGCAGCACTGTATCAGACAGCAGAGCATCAAAACAAAGCAGGTAGACAATAAGAAGTTAACACAACAGATAAGTATAACATCATCATCTGCACCAAACTCAATGAAGCGTGGATCAGACTGAATATGCCAGTTTGAAAAGGTGCGTTTTGAGATGAGATTTGAAGGTTGAAAGAGAGTCAGTCTTGTGACTGTCTTGTGGGAGAGAGGTCCATAGGCGGGGGGCAGAATGACTGAAGGCTCTAGACCCCATGGTAGTCAAGCGGGCCAAAGGTGCAGTGAGTTAGAGAGCAGAAGAGGATCTGAGAGTGTGGGAGGGCGTGTGGATATGAAGGAGTTCAGAAAGATACGAAGGAGCTAGGTTATTAAGGGACTTAAAGGTGAGGACAAGACCAGACCGGATCTGTCAAGGCCTGGGTTAACAACGGCCTCCATTGGTGCTGCGCCCAGTTTCCATCAGTACGATGGAAACTGTAAAATCCACTGTGGTGACCCCTGAGAAACAGGAAATAAGCTGAAAGACAAACAAGAAGATCTGCATATGTAGGGGAGCTTGTATTTGGACATAAATGAAAGACCCTGAGAGAAGTTTTTTTTTTCTTCCAGTTTCATCATGAACTGGATTTATGTTCGAGTGTGTGAACGGTATAATCTGAATATCATGAAATCAAAGCTTGACAATTTCACATAACTTCTCAAGGTGTTACGAAGTGTTATAGAGTGTTCTTAATCCAAGATCATTTCTTCTTCATCTAACTTGGCATTAGTCACAGAAGGTGGTGGTGACTACTGTAATAAGTGGCTGGAGCACACACAAGACGGTGTGTCCTCACAGGACATGATATACACATCTGCTACTAACAGCAGTCTCACCAGGAAGCTCATTTGCATAGAGAGGACACTTCTTATTTGAAGGACACGCTTCAGTGCTCGTGAAACCTTTATAACTCTGCAAGTCCAAAGCAAAGCCACCAACACTTGTTCATTGTGACAGCAAAGGTAAAAACCATGTGTTGGAGCAGCATTTTCATCCTGACATGTGCTGCCTTTATTCAAGGTAAGACCGGCAGAGATGATTCACTGTCTTCCTTGTTTTCCTCATCTCAACTTTTCCTCTCCTGAAAGAACTTTCTCTGATCTCACCAGTTTGTGTTTCCCCACCTGCACATTGTTTCTACCAAGTCCCTGTTTGTGTTTTACACTGTTGAGTTTCAGTTAAAACAACACCTGAAAAAAGGAATTCTATGTGTTTATGTGATGTAATGAGTAACACATCTGTCCTTTCACAGAGATTTCCAGATGTACATGTGAGACAATGAAGGCCTTCACTTTCAGTCTGTTTGTGTGTTTCTGTTTTCAGGATCAAGCAGTCAGGTCACTGTGACTCAGACTCCTTCAATGAAAGCTGCCAATGTAGGAGGATCAGTCAGTCTGGCATGCAAACTGAGTCAACCCCCTTATATTTATCAGAGCAAGTCAGGTATCTCCTGGTACCAACAGAAACCTGGAGAAACTCCTAAACGCCTCATTTATAACGCAAAGACTCTTCAGTCAGGAACTCCATCGAGGTTTAGTGGCAGTGGGTCTGGGACTGACTTCACCCTGACCATCAGTGGAGTCCAGGCTGAGGATACAGCAGTTTACTACTGTCAGAGTCGCCACGATATCAATAGTCAAGTTGTGTTCACACGGTGATAGAGAGCCGTACAAAAACCTCCCTCTGTTTCACAGTGACTGATCTTCCAGCTGGAACATACGGTAAGCTCTATAACAACAACATCACCATTAATAACAATAATGATAATAATAATAATAATAATAATAATAATAATGACAATAATAATAATAACAAAAATATAATTGTAGTAATATGTTGTTCTTGGTCTTCTTCTAATATATGGTATTAGTTGCATTGTCTGTTTTTCTATTCTATTATTGTTATTGTATTACTGGTTCCATACTAATGCACAAATAAAAAAATACTAAACATTCTTTTCAAATTTGTCAGTTTTGTCAGTGTTTCTCTTTTGTTGTCCTCACATCTGTATACATCCTATGATCACACAAAAAGTACCATTTCAATAAAATGGAAAGTAAATCCTACATGACATGAAAGTGTGAGATTTACTTTGAAACATTACTGAATCCCCCAACCTCTGAAACCAGAGTTTAGCCTCCTCAGAAAATGGACAAAATAAATGTGGTCATCCATTGATAAAAGTCGGTGCTTCACACAATATGTTTAGAAAACTGCTGATTTCAGAGTTTTCAGTCACGTGGCCTTGTTGTTTGAGAGCAATGTAAAAGAATTATGATTTTAACCAAATATAACCTGATGCACCAACATGTTTAATGATGTGTTCACCTACATGGTACAATAATTAAATCAAATGATCATTAATTGTGTGATTATTACCTTCTTTAAATAAATTAACATAAAACTGCCACAACAAGTATGTAAGTAAGAATTTGCCGCTTAAAATATTTTCGTTGGTTTTGTGTACAAAATAATCTCCTATTGACATGTCGAGTGGATTTTTTTTCTATCAAGTTATATATTTATTTAGTGGTAATTATAAAACGTATAATCAAATTCAAAATTAAAATAATTCCTTGAAAAGTTAGAACTTACAATATATTTTGTTCAGTTTTGAAAGCAGAAGTTTTACTTAACAACAGTGAGAATTTGCTGCCCAAATATCTTTTCAAAATATCATCCTGACATTTATTTAAAGTTTAATAAAAGCTGTCATATTTTAGAATGACCGAATTTTTCTTTTTCTTTTGGTTTTTATCATTTGCCAATGTTGTGTCCAATTTTAACATTTCTGGTGTTAAAAATATTTGGTTGTATGTGTAGTGAGAAAGAGTCTCAATCCCAAGGGAAATGTTTTTTGGAGGAAACAGAAAACATTGGAAGTAATTAACAATAACAACAATAATAATAATAATAATAACAATAATAACAATAATAATAATGGGGGTATGGGGTACCGGGACAGTTGCTACAAGCCATCCGGTCCTTGTATAACCAAAGTGAGAGCTGTGTCTGCATTCTCGGTACAAAGTCAAAGACGTTTTCAGTGGGTGTCGGACTCCGCCAAGGTTGTCCCTTGTCTCCGATTCTGTTTGTGATATTCATGGACAGGATCTCAAGGCGCAGCCAAGGTGAGGAGTGTGTCCGTTTTGGGAACCTCAGAATTTCGTCTCTGCTCTTAGCAGATGATGTGGTTTTGTTGGCTTCATCAGAACGTGACCTCCAGCGAGCACTGGGGCGGTTTGCAGCGGAGTGTGAAATGGCCGGGATGAGAGTCAGCACCTCCAAGTCTGAGGCCATGGTCCTCTACTGGAAAATGGTGGATTGCTCCCTCCGGGTTGTGGATGAGTTGTTGCCTCAAGTGAAGGAGTTCAAGTATCTCGGGGTCTTGTTCACGAGTGAGGGTAGGATGGAGCGAGAGATTGACAGGCGGATTGGTGCAGCATCAGCTGTAATGCAGAAGTCGTACTGAACCGTTTTGGTGAAGAAGGAGCTGAGCCGGAAGGCAAAGCTCTCAATTTACCAGTCAATCTTCGTTCCAACCCTCACCTATGGTCATGAGCTTTGGGTAGTGACCGAAAGGGTGAGATCGTGGATACAGAATGAGTTTCCTCCGTAGGGTGTCTGGGCTCAGCCTTAGAGATAGGGTGAGGAGCTCGGACATCCGGATGGAGCTCAGAGTAGAGCCGCTGCTCCTTCGCGTCGAAATGAGCCAGTGGAGGTGGTTCAGGCATCTGATTAGGATGCCTCCTGGGAGCCTCCCTTTGGAGGTTTACTGGGTACGGCCAACTGGGAGGAGATCCCGGGGGAGACCCAGAACTCGCTGGAGGGACTACATGTCCAATCTGGCCTGGGGAACACCTTGGAAACCCCAGGAGGAGCTGGAGGGCGTTGCTGGGGAGAGAGACGTCTGGAGTGTACTGTACTTCAGATGAGTTCACTGACCACACACCTTCAGCCAAACACAGGAGGAATGGTCAGTGAGCTCAGCAGCTGTAGTGTTGGTCTGAAAGAAAACCTGTGTACACACAGCTCTTCATGACACATGGTTGAGTGCCACTGTCGTACGATCTGAATCTCCATATAATAACCTCCTCCCTCCCTCCCGACCCATTTCCCCAGTGTCACACAATCCTCTTCCCCTTCCTCAGCTGTTGAGGGCCAATCGGGGCCTGATGAGGTCTGGCCCCGTGATCAGCCATTAGAGGAAGGTGAGGAAGAGGAGGAGTCCGCTTTAGTTGAGTACAATGACCCCTGTACAGAGGAGGACCCTCCCTGGGCTCCAACAACCTACCTTGAGAAAGGTAGAGGATTTACGAAGAGACTGATTCTAAAACCAGATGCTAACCATCAGCACAACATATGGACCAAGCGAGACAACAGCTGGGATGAGAGTAAAGAACAAAAGAAGATGAACATCGCAATTTCGATGCTTAAAACAGCCAATATGTCAACACCATGTCATCATTACGAGATTAGATCTTATCCAGCACAAAAGACATGGAATTGTTATTATTATGTTTTTTTCTCATTATTATTGTTGTTAATAAATATAGTAGTGGCAGTGTTGGTGGTGGTAATAGTAATCACAGTAGAACTAGCAGTAACAGACCTAAAGATGTGATTATTATCACAGTCTATTTTCTTTATTAGTGGGAGTAGTGGTCACAGCAGTGGTTATAATGGTAGTGTCTCTCGTAGGAGCAGTGATAGCTGTGTTTGTAGTACTTAGCTTTAATAGTACTAATAATTAGTAATAATAGTGGTAGTATAAGCACTGTGAATATTACTTGTACTACAAGTTGTTAATGTTATTGTTGGTTTACTGTTAACCAGCAGCGTGCTTAATTGCGTGTTTGTCTCCCTCTAGTGGTGGCCATCTATGACTACATGGCTGATCAGGAGGACGAGTTGTCCTTCCAAGAGGAGCCATTATCTGTGTAATCAAGAAAAACGAGGATGGCTGGTATGAAGGTGTGATGAACGCCACCACAGGCCTGTTTCCAGGAAGCTACGTTGAGGCCATCGTGCACTACGCTGACTAAGGGGGGGGGGTGTCTTTCTGTCTCCAGCTCACTTTTCACTTTATCTTCCTTTTTCTGGAGTTTCCACTTTTCTGTCCTCACGCTGTCGACTGCTCTTTTTCTCCTCCCCTCTTTCATTACCGTCACGTCTCTTTCTCACTTTGTGCCTTGCTGTCTCGGTCTTCACCCGCTCCCAGACTCACCTTGACCCTTCATCTTTGCTTGTGACCCTCCCAGCCTGGTGTAAAACAACCAAAAGTATCTGTATTTCATGGGGATGCACTTGTCATCACAGCCTTGACTAGAAGTGTTGCCTCTCTGGTCCTGCGGGGACCAAAAAGAAGAAGGTCTGTGTTAGTTAGTAGTGAGAAGTAGTGAAAAGGCTGGTGGATATGAGGCCTGCCAGTGTTATTGTATTTAGAAATCACGTCAGGACACAGCATTTAGAAATCACGTCAGGACACAGCGCTGTCGCTCGACACAACCTCTACGTTGCATTCTTTATTTAGACTCACACAGCATCACAGGCAGACCCGATCAAACAACCCAGAGCCTGCAGGCATCACCAATCGATCCCAGCACAATAGAACAGCACCACATCAAATGCAGCACTGTCGATGTGTGCAGACATAACATCCCCCCCCCCCCCTGCAGGATTTCAAACATGAAAGGTTGACACAAAGTCCTCTAGGTGGCCAGGGCGTAAACGTGTCTGAACAGGTCGCGGGGCGGCCTGAGGCTGGGCAGGCCGAGGTGGGGAGGGAGAAGGCAGGGGAAGCTGAGGCCCAGGAATGTCTGGGGCCCTTGTAGGAGCTGCATGAAGCCCCGGGGCGTCTCGCCATGCTGAGGGAATGGCTAAGGTTGTGTCACCAGCTGTGTGTGGTGGAGCTGACACCTTCCGTAGACGACTGGAGTGCCACCGAGTGCCATCGCTGAGGAGGTAAGTGGCTGGGCCCAGCTGACGGGTGACTTGGACAGGAGAGGACCAGTATAAAGCCATTTTATTGTCCCTGTGGGAACTGCGGACCCTGAACCAGTCTGACACATTGATGTCTGGCACACTGATTCGTTTTGACTGGTCAAACCGTTGCTTCATCCGCGTCTGCTGATGAGTGACTGAGGCTCTGACCCCAGAGGGAGGTGCCTGGGGTGTGGAGGGGCGGGGCCTGTCAAGGGGCATGCACAGTTCCCGGCCTAGCATGAGAGAGGCTGGGGAGACGTCTGTGGTCGAGTGCTGTGTGGCCCGATAGTGCAGCAGAGTGTGACGGATGGCCTGCGTGAAAGAGCACCCTTGAGCCATGTGTGCTCTAAGGCCGTTCTTCAGTGACTGGTGAAAACGTTCAACGCCGCCATTGGCCTGGGGGTGGTAGTACGCAGTGCATATATGACGGATGCCCTTGTTTTCGAGATAAGCAGGGAACTCAGCAGAGACCAGCTGAGGGCCGTTGTCAGTGGCCACTGTCTCTCTGCAGGAGAGAAGGGGTGTGTGTAGCATTTGGACAATGTCCTTTTCCACACAGTCAGTGTCCGTCTGTAGAGCTGGGGTGGAGACAGAGCGAGAGAGCAGGTCGGCGACAACATTGTCTCTGCCTGGGGTGAATTGCAGGCTGAAGTTGTACTGGCGGAGGCGGTCAGACCAGCGGTGCAGCCTCCAGGGGTTTGTGGCCTGTCCCAGATGTGGACAGCAGCGCTGTCAGGGCCTGGTGATCTGTCCTGAGGGTGAAGGAGCGGCCTTAGAGGTAGAGGTGCCACCTTTCACAAGCCCAGCTACAGGCTAACGTCTCACGCTCACCCACGGAGTACCGCTGCTCGGTCAGGTTGAGGGCACGGGAGGCGAAGGCGATGGGCTTCTCCACACCGTTCTGGGTTTGAGACAGCACAGCCCCTATCGCTGTGGCTGATGCGTCACAGGTCACAAAGGTGGAGCTGGAGATGTCGAACTGAGCCAACACTGGTGGTGAAGTCAGTTGAGTCTTGAGATCACGCACAGCGTCACTGCATGACTTTGACCACACCCACGGCTCATCCTTACACAGCAGCTGGCGCAGGGGGGCTGTGGTTGCAGAGTACTGGGGAAGAAACCTCAGGTAGTAACTTGTCATACCCAGGAAGGAGGCGACCTGGGCGGCCGAGCTGGGCTCAGGGATGGCCTGAATGGCGTCCACGTTAGATTGTAGTGGAGTTACACCGCTCGCTGACAGCCGGAACCCCATGAACTCGATGGCTGGCACAGAGAGGACACATTTCTCAGCATTGAGAGTTAGCTTGTGCTTGGACAGGGCTGCGAAGACCATGTTGAGGCGCTTGTCGTGGATTTCACTGGTGGGCCCGTGTACCACTATATCGTCCAGATAAATGGCCACGCCCAGTATGCCAGCCAGCATGGAGACCATGATTTTCTGGAAGCAGCTAGGGGCGGAGCTGAAACCGAAAGGCATCCTGGTGTAGCGAAACACTCCTGCATGTGTCACTAAGGCTGTGAGGTTTCGGCTGCTGGGGTGGAGGGGCACCTGTAAGTACCCATGTCTGAGGTCGAGCTTGGAGAACACCTCAGAGCCATAGAACTGAGCAGTGAGTTCTTCTGAGGTGGGCAGTGGATACTTATCAGGGACCACTGCCTTATTTACTGCACGTAGATCGACGCAGACACGCAGGCCCCCCAACTTCTTCTTAGCCACTACCAGGTTTGAGACCCAAGGTGACGCGTCCACCGGTTCAATGATGCCAGCTTCCAGCAGTTGTTGCAGCTCGGCGGAGACCCCATCACGGAGAGCCAACGGGATGCGGCGCAGTGGTTGGATGACAGATTTCACAGCAGGGTTGAGGAGAGGTTGATGGGCAAAGGCGGAGAGGCAGCCCAGCCCCATAAACAGCGATGGCCACTTCTGCTGCCAAGGTGTGGCAACAGTCAGGATTGCTGCCCCCCTTGTGTCTAAGAGGGAGAACAGGTCCAGGCCCATCAGGTTGGCCCCACGGTGTGCCACATGAAAAACTGCATTGGGCACCAGCTTGGTTCCATAGCGGACAGTCACTTGGAGAGAGCCAACCAAATCGATTTTGGAGTCACCATACCCACAGAGGACAGCTGAGGGTGCGGACAGTGGCAGTGAACCGAAAAATTGACTGTAGGTATCAACATTCAGGAGAGACACACCTGCACCGGTGTCCAACAGCAGGGGAATGCACACATCATTAATGTTGACTGTGCATGATTTGAATGACACTGGCCCAGAGCTCACCTTGTGAATGACGGCGGTTGAAGACTGGGGGGTGTGGCCCTCTGACCCAGCCGGGGAAGATCGACAGACGTTGGCAAAGTGATTGTGCTTACCGCAGCTACGGCATGTCTGGCCACGGGCAGGGCAGTTCTGAGCCCTTGAAACATGAGACCGAGATCCACAGTTACCACAGGACTGTTGAGGGCGGGGCCGAGAACGCCGTCGTTGTAGTTGCAAGACGTCCCCAGTGGAGTCGGCGCCCGCCTCGCTCTGGCTGGGTTGCGTCCCGAGGGGCAGCCGCGAGTAGAGGGAGGAGTCGTTGGCAGCTTGACTGGAGGTGGCCACTTGCTGTGTATTTAGCACAGCAGCACACTCAGCTGCTCCCTCAACCTGTAGTGCGATGGTAATTGCTCTGGACAGCAGCAGATCGTCTTTTTCCAGCAGGAGAGTCTCACGCACCTTTGCGTTGTTGGTGTGTTCGATAAGCTGGTCGCGAACCATCTCGTCCTGAAGCGCGCGCCAAGCTTGCATGAGCTAGCTAGCCCTCGCAAATTAGCTAGATACTGCTGCACAGACCCACCAGGCAGTTGGTGTCGCTGACGGAAAATAAATCGCCGAAGGAGGGCGCTCTGTGGAGCAGCGATATGGGTGCTCATAAGTCCCACAGCTTCGTCAAAGCTTGTGACGTTCCCCAGAGTCCCGAGCACACGATGACCCTCTGCTCCCAAGCAGTGAAGCAACAGAGCCGTCTTCCTAGCCTGGCTCACGTCGTCGAGCCCTGAGGCGATGATGTAATTTTCAAAACTATGTAGCCAGCGAGTCCATGGTACCGGAGGCTCGCCAGGTAATGCCAGGAAGGGGGCAGGTGGTGGGAGAGAGATATCAGCCATCCTCGTCGCCAATATTGTATTTAGAAATCACGTCAGGACACAGCGCTGTCGCTCGACACAACCTCTCCGTGGCATTCTTTATTTAGACTGACACAGCATCAAAGGCAGACCCGATCAAACAACCCAGAGCCCGCAGGCATCACCAATCGATCCCAGCACAATAGAACAGCACCAAATCAAATGCAGCACTGTCGATGTGTGCAGACATAACACCAGGTCTTTTGGGCGAGTCGGGCAGGCCTTGATGTAGTGGCCCGACCTCCCGCAGTAGAGGCAGAGGTGGTCACGCATCCTCTGCTCCCTAACCTCCAGCGGGAGCCGTGACCGATCCAACGGCATGGGTTCCCCCTCCGGCCTGGATCCAAAAGCCACCTAGGGTTGTGAGGGGGAGTGTGAGGGTGGAGAGAGCCCACGGGACGCTGACCCAGGAAAGGCACCGGTAAAACGGAAAGGGGTTGATCTATGGGAGGGGCCAGTGCGCGTTGGGCGCGTTCCTGGCGCCGCTCCCGCAGCCGTTCGTCCATCAAGAGGGCGAGGATGACGAGCTCGTTGAAGGAGGCAGGGCGGTCCCGAACGATGAGATCTTTGATGGGCTCGCTCAGCCCCCTCCTGTACGCGCTCTAGAGCGCAGTGTCATCCCACCCACTGTCTGCCGCGAGTATCCTCACCTCCAAGGAATAATCTGCCACCGACCTGGCTCCCTGCTGGATGGAATGGAGGCGGCTGGCAGCGTCCTACCCGTCAGCTGGGTGGTCGAACACCAGATTGAACTCGCGGCGGAAGGCACCATAGTCCGAGGCGAGCCGCTCGGTATGGCCAACCGCTGCTATGGCCCAGCTGAGGGCTTTGCCGGTGAGGAGGGACATAACAAGGGCTACCTTGGTCTCTCCTGTCCTATACCTGGCTGGCTGGTGTTTGAACAGGAGCTCACACTGACCAAGGAAACCCCTGCACAGCTCGAACTCCCCACCGAAGGCCTTGGGGCAGGGAAGGTTAGGCTCGCACCGGGGGTCCAGTGGGGGTTGACTCGGAGGAGGGGGAACGTCGGGACCAGGAACGGGGAAACCGGAGGCCGAGCTGGGGGCAGAGACCGAGGCCAGAGCAGGGTGGTCGCTCATCCTGAAGACCGCTGTTGAGAGTGCAGCGATCTGCGCGGAGAGGGCGTCTAACGCGCTCGTCGCGGCCTGGGAGCCGGACTGAAGATCGCTGATCTCTCCGGTGACATGGGTGAAGGCAGTAGTAAGCTCTGAGTGGAGAGAGGCAAGTTGGCCGCTGTGACTTCTTACTACTGCCTCTAGGGGGACGGGGCTCTGGGGCGTCACAGGGACCGTCTGCTCCTTGGGTTTGCCTGGGTCCATAATGGCTCCGACATTCTATTATGCTCGCGCACCAGAACCCGACCCGTGTGGCGAAACCCAAGGCAGACAGACACAGGATGACTTCAAAATCCAAAAAGGTGGTTTTATTGTGGGAGGGGAATGTACGGTGCAAAAAACGTTCTGTTAGTGGGATGTGTGAATAAACTATGTGTGGAGTCCCGTGGTTTGCGTATATAACTATGTGTGAGTGGTTTTAGCCTATATGTGTGGTGCGGTATGAAAATGACCAGGAGGTGTTGAAATAATGTATGTGCACCTGGCAAGAAAGTCCAGTCCGTGATCCAAGGGGGTTGCCCGAGGAAGTCCGAGTCCGAGATCCGGGAAGTCGAGTCCGAAAGGAGGGGTCCAGGTAGAGGGACAAGGGGGGAGATCGCAGGAGAGGTCCGGGGGAAAAACGTGAAGGTCGCTGGGGACGAGGGAGACGCGGGGAGCCGTGGAAGTCGCGGAGGGAGAGTCTTGGGAGGAAACAGAGACACAAAGATAAGACACTGGGGAATAAACAGAATGCAAGGAACGCTGGAGGGCTTGTCAGAGCTTTACCGCAGGGTTCAGTACGTCGAAGCACGGAGTGGTGTTCTGGGAGACCTCTTGTAGAAGGCTGCCTGATTGCCACAGGTGTGCCTGATGGACGATGGCAAACACCTGGTGCAGTGCAGCGCTCGTCTCCTCAGAGCGCGAGCCGAGCGCTCGGATGTTTCCGGCACGTCCGAGCTGGGGGAGTGGCTTGAACGTGCCGGGGAGGCAGCTCGGGGCGGTGTAACCACAACACCCAGTCCATTGTAGCTGGCATCAACCTCTAGAATGAAGGGTAAGTTGAAGTTGGCATAGGCACCAACCTACGTTTACGGCCCTCAAAGCTAAGCTCACACTCCTCCATCCATGCAGCAGGTAGGCTCTTCTCCGCTGGTTTCCGGGACTTTGTGCCAGTCAGTTCAGCTACTAGGCCATGCAGAGGGGTGGCTAACTTTGCAAACCCTTCAATGAAACGTCGGTAGTAGCTTGCAAATCCTAGAAAGGAGATAAGACACATGATTAGGTCGTGGCCACTTTGAAACCACTTCAATCTTGCTGGGATCTGTGGACACACCATCCCTTGATATAACATGGCCCAAATAGCCTTCCTCTGGCTTGAAGAAGAAGCATTTCTCCAGCTTAGCTTTGAGACCTTCTCACTGAAAGCGACCCAGCACAGCATCCAAACGCTCCACGTGTTCTGCTACAGTGGAAGAGAAGACAACCACATCATCCAAGTACAGTAACCACGACTGACAGTGCTGGTCTCCAAAAATCCTCTCCATTAGTCTCTGGAAAGGACTTGGGGCGTTGCACAACCCAAAGGGCATACGATTCCACTCAAACAGCCCAAAGGGAGTGCAAAATGCAGTCTTTATCTTGTCTTTTTCTGTAACTGGTACCTGGTTATAGCCTGCAGCAAGGTCCAGGGTGGAGAACCAGCGGGCCCCTGACAGGGCATCGAGGGACTCTTCAATACAGGGCAAGGAAAAGGCATCCTTGCGGGTCTTGCTATTCAAGAGCCGGTAGTTGACACACAAACGAAGGCTACCTTCTTTTTTCTTTACCAGCACAATGGGAGAGGCAAAGGGGCTACTACTTTCTCTGATAATCTGTGCCTTAAGCAGCTGATGGATGTGGGCCTTGGCTGCCTCATACTCTGAAGTAGGGATCCGCCTATATCTCTGACGTACAGGTACCTCATCTACTAGAGGAATATCATGAGAAATGAGATTAGTGCAGCCTATGTCTCCATCATTAGCAGAAAAGCCACCACTATACTTTTGCAGCAAGGACCTGACCTGACACTGCTCCGGCTCTGTGAGAGCTGTTAAGTCAACTACAGCAATCCTTTCCTGCACTGAACTGGAAACAGTCTGAGAGGAAACTGTGGCTGCTACTACCTCTTCCTCAAGACCTATAGGTAAGCTCACCAGGTGAGCATGAGTCAGTGTACCTAGCACAGTGCGTGGGTACAGCAAAACATCCTGGGTCCCTACATTGACAATAGGGATGTAAACAGTACCCCTAGTCACGCTGACCAGTGCTGGGGATGACAACAACCCTGCCAACAACGCCAAAATGTGAAGGAGGGCTAAGATGAAGAAAAGGGCCAACAACGCCACCTGGGGAATTGCACCCCAGGAAATAATATTTCTCTTTAAAGCCAGAATTAAGGACTTGAAGCTTAGCCAGGCAAACAGATTCGCTACTGAAAAAGGACAGAGACGTGATTCAAAAATATAAATACTTTGTTTAATTAACCAAAACAAGAAAGGACCGGAATTGGATCTGCTAAGGAAATCAAGAAAAAAACGATTAAAACCAACATGAAGCAATTGAAGCTTTATTACAAATAATTTGTAAAAACTATATTTTAATACAATTAAGAAAATGTAAAAGAACTACTTTAAAATACCAAAAAAAATGCCCAACCTACAGAAATAATGGTAACCAAACTAGAAAGCTAGGCTGAGGCCAACTGTGGAAGGCAGACTAACTGAGGAGTGCCCAGGGGTGCTACCAATACTCACCTTCCGTGCAGCACAGCAAACCTCACAGCAAACTGGTGAACTCGCCACACGTGTCCCGGTGCTCCTACTCACGCACACACATACACACACACACACACACACACACACACACACACACACACACACACACACACACACACACACACACACACACACACATGCAGGGACCTCACCACAAGTGCCTGGCCTCCCACAAGATGACACTCAGACCGCTGAGGGGAATAACTAACAAAATAAGACAAATAGGTCAACAACAAAAACCCAAACTAGAGAAGGGTCAACCCAGTTAGTAATCAAAAGAAACTAAGGCAAAACAGCAGCAGAACCACCTCCAGCAAGGAACCTTGACACCAGGAAATACTCCTGATAACCAGCACAGCAGTGGCAGCAAAGACTAGAGGTTCCACGATAGAAGTTCAGGAACTGCAGCACCAACCACTAGACACATGCGACAACGAGGAAGAGAGGAGGCAAAAAAAGGATTGCACAGGTGGTCACAGGTGGCTTAGATAACCTGGCCCTGATGAGGAGATTGGCTGAGGGAGGAGTCAGGCCTGGAGCTGCACTCAGAACCACTCAACCTACCAATGAAGCACTCCCCACCACACAACCAACCACTACACAAACGGATGGCCCAACACAGAAGGCCAAACTCCTCAGGACAAGACTCAGCAGTCTATCTACACCTAAAGGAGAAGACACACTCCTTCCAGGACAGCAACGTACATGTTTTGGACAGGGAAGATATATGGTTTGAAAGAGGGGTGAATGAAGCCATCTATGCGAAACTGGAAAAACCATCCCTCAACAGAGAAGGAGGTCTGCCACACCACCTACCTCCCACTTACAATGCCGTCCTTTCATCTCTACCCAGGAGACTCAAGAAGCCTAGCTTCCAAGAACAACAGTCGCTCACTAACGGCTCCAACGACTCATGGCCACTGAATGGAGCACTAACGAAGTCGAAACTAACACCTCCAACGACCGTCGCTGCTTAACATCGGATCACAAAGAGCCATTGACATCAATAGCTCTGATAACGACTCCAAAGAGGATAAATATCTGAGTTTCATCACCAGCCAGTCAGACTAGCTTGGTCTAGTCAGAAAGGCACGAACTGATGAAGCCTCTTGGATGAGAGGCGAAACGTCTTCACGGATATGTACCAAATCCAGCTGCACTCGATTCAATTCCTTTGGACAACCATGACCTGGATGAATGAGAACATTCACAGACTTCCTGTAGTGTGGTATTCTAACACAGGTAGAAGGTTTTGTCTGCAGCATTGTGGGGATGTTTTGGGGACGTTGTTGAGGTAGCAGATTATATAATTTTACTTTATGAAACATTACCACAATGTCTCAAAATAAAGGAATAACATTCTCACTGCAACATTCATAAAATGTTTGAGGATGTTATTGAGGCTGAGATGATGGAACATTTCCTATAACATGTCCCTGTCATGTGATATAATAACAAGGTCTCGGTCAAGGTCACATTTATTTTTAGAGCAACTCAACACCAAGCCAGGTTTGTGCCAAAGTGCTTTACAACCATCAGAATTGAGCAACAGTTATCATAAAACATAAGTACATACGTACACACATGCATCATCATCATCATCATCATCATCATCAGCGGTCACTCGAAGCGAGTATGACTGTCCTCTCAATTGGTTTGACTACTTGTGGGTCTTCAGATGGTTGTAGAGGCAGATCTGCGATCCACATACTTTGGTGCAGTGTGGACAGGGGAAAGTGGTGGTGGTTGGTGGTGGTGGTTGAGTCTTGTTCTCTGTCTCCTTGTGGTGCTGTGGTTTTTTCTCTGCAGCACAGTGGAGCTCCATTTCATGACATGCAGCTACCTCCTGCACGGATTTCTGCCAGGAGCATCTATCCAGTGCAATGTCTTCCCAGTTGCTCGATGTGATGGTGAATTTCTTCAGACTGGGCTTGATATTGTCCTTGAAACGGATTTTTTTCTTTTGCCTGCCGGGAGCTCACTGACCTTCCTTCAGCTGGGGTACAGGATCTATTTGGGGAGACGTGTGTTGGACATGCGGATGACACGGCCTGTCCATCAGAGTTGGTGCTGCATTATTGTGGTGATGACGCTAGTCATGTTGGCTTCTTCCAGAACACTGATGTTGGTGCGTCTGTCCTTCCAGCTGATCCTCAGCATCTTTCATAAGGATCTTTGGCGGTATTGTTCCAGGACTCTCAGGTGCCTGCTGTAGGTGGTCCATGACTCTGCTTCATACAGCAGGGTGGGGGGAACCACCCCTCTGTAGACCAGGAGTTTTGTTTGGGCCTTTAGGTCTCGGTCTTCAAAGACTCTTACTGAGTCTGGCATAAGCACCACTGACACAACTCAGGAGATGGTTGACCTCAGACTCGATGTCAGTTTATGAGGAGAGAAGGCTGCCGAAGTAGGAGAAGTGATCAACGTCTTCAATAAACACATACATACGTATCTCTGTTAACAGAGTTGTGAGTACACATTTTAACGCAAGCACAAAAACATATACTACACTATGCACTTATGTGTTCCGGATGTGCTGGAAAGTCCGAAATTTCAACTTCTTACTGGAAAAATGGGGTCGTCTGGTCCTTTAAGTTGAAGTGTGAAACTCAGAGCGTTTCTTTTCAGTCTGTAGGTCACCAAGATGCACTTATTAGAGCTCAGCAAGGCTGTATAGCATAATAGTACACAACATTATTCACAATGTCTTCTCTTAAATACATATAATTTTGATTTTCAACATTGAATGGTCTCAAACTTTATGAAAAATAAAAAACTGTGTGTTAAATGGCCAAACACAAGTTTGAAATATTAATTTACAACACAGCTGATACATTTCTTTGGTAATGGGCCAGTTTACATTGCCAAATATTACTGACATAATGCCAGCCATATTAACGTCAGTCTCTTGTGGGTGTCCATATTTGTCCCCTGTTATTTCCAGTGTGGCCACTGGGAGGTGCAGCACTTCTTTTTGTGACCAACCAGCTAGAATTTCTGACGTCTGACATCAAGTGGAACAAAACTTAACTGTTTCAACACAGTTTAGAAACAAAAAAGGTACCATGATGCAACAGCACGTGTGTCCATGCCCCTGTCTTAGACTTAGAAAGTAGTAGCAGTAGTATTAGTAGCAGTAGCAGCAGTAGTAGTGGTAGTAGTAGTAGTAGTAGTAGTAGTAGTAGCAGTAGAAGTAGTAGTAGTAGTAGTAGTAGTAGCAGTAGTAGCAGTAGTAGTAGCAGTAGTAGTAGTAGTGGTAGTAGTAGTAGTAGTAGACTGTAGCTTCAGTTAGCACCCAGTCTTGTTCTCGCCTGTTTGTTTCTTATTGGTCCACAGATCTTCTCAGACAATACTTGATTTGGGATTAAGTTCATCTCTGGACACAACAATCAGGAATGTTAGACAATAGCAACTGATTTCAGGGAGGTTATTTGTATATGTGGCGCCATCCTGTGCTTTACCTGTGCCCCCGTCCAGAGGGTTACTGGTTGTGTCAGGAAGGGTATCCAGCGTGAGTTTTGTCAAATCGTTTTGCTGATTAAAAAAAGAAGCAAAATAAATAAATAAATAAGAAAATAATGATGATGATGATAATAATAATAAAAATAATAACAAAACATTTTATTTGTGGGCACCTTACAGAACACAGTAAAAAACAAGCAGCACTGTATCAGACAGCAGAGCATCAAAACAAAGCAGGTAGACAATAAGAAGTTAACACAACAGATAAGTATAACATCATCATCTGCACCAAACTCAATGAAGCGTGGATCAGACTGAATATGCCCGTTTGAAAAGGTGCGTTTTGAGATGAGATTTGAAGGTTGAAAGAGAGTCAGTCTTGTGACTGTCTTGTGGGAGAGAGGTCCATAGGCGGGGGGCAGAATGACTGAAGGCTCTAGACCCCATGGTAGTCAAGCGGGCCAAAGGTGCAGTGAGTTAGAGAGCAGAAGAGGATCTGAGAGTGTGGGAGGGCGTGTGGATATGAAGGAGTTCAGAAAGATACGAAGGAGCTAGGTTACTAAGGGACTTAAAGGGGAGGACAAGACCAGACCGGATCTGTCAAGGCCTGGATTAACAACGGCCTCCATTGATGCTGCGCCCAGTTTCCATCAGTACGATGGAAACTGTAAAATCCACTGTGGTGACCCCTGAGAAACAGGAAACAAGCTGAAAGACAAACAAGAAGATCTGCATATGTAGGGGAGCTTGTATTTGGACATAAATGAAAAACCCTGAGAGAAGTTTTTTTTTTCTTCCAGTTTCATCATGAACTGGATTTGTGCTCGAGTGTGTGAACGGTATAATCTGAATATCATGAAATCAAAGCTTGACAATTTCACATAACTTCTCAAGGTGTTATGAAGTGTTATAGAGTGTTCTTAATCCAAGATCATTTCTTCTTCATCTAACTTGGCATTAGTCACAGAAGGTGGTGGTGACTACTGTAATAAGTGGCTGTAGCACACACAAGACGGTGTGTCCTCACAGGACATGATATACACATCTGCTACTAACAGCAGTCTCACCAGGAAGCTCATTTGCATAGAGAGGACCCTTCTTATTTGAAGGACATGCTTCAGTGCTCATGAAACCTTTATAACTCTGCAAGTCCAAAGCAAAGCCACCAACACTTGTTCATTGTGACAGCAAAGGTAAAAACCATGTGTTGGAGCAGCATTTTCATCCTGACATGTGCTGCCTTTATTCAAGGTAAGACCGGCAGAGATGATTCACTGTCTTCCTTGTTTTCCTCATCTCAACTTTTCCTCTCCTGAAAGAACTTTCTCTGATCTCACCAGTTTGTGTTTCCCCACCTGCACATTGTTTCTACCAAGTCCCTGTTTGTGTTTTACACTGTTGAGTTTCAGTTAAAACAACACCAGAAAAAAGGAATTCAATGTGTTTATGTGATGTAATGAGTAACACATCTGTCCTTTCACAGAGATTTCCAGATGTACATGTGAGACAATGAAGGCCTTCACTTTCAGTCTGTTTGTGTGTTTCTGTTTTCAGGATCAAGCAGTCAGGTCACTGTGACTCAGACTCCTTCAATGAAAGCTGCCAATGTAGGAGGATCAGTCAGTCTGGCATGCAAACTGAGTCAACCTCCTCATATTCATGAGGGCAATCCACTTATCTCCTGGTTCCAACAGAAACCTGGAGAAACTCCTAAACTCTTCATTTATTACGCAATCACTCTTCAGTCAGGAACTCCATCGAGGTTTAGTGGCAGTGGGTTTGGGACTGACTTCACCCTGACCATCAGTGGAGTCCAGGCTGAGGATACAGCAGTTTACTACTGTCTGAGTCAACACTATATCAATAGTCAGGGGGTGTTCACACGGTGATAGAGAGCCGTACAAAAACCTCCCTCTGTTTCACAGTGACTGATCTGCCAGCTGGGACATACGGTAAGCTCTATAACAACAACATCACCATTAATAACAATAATGATAATAACAATAATAATGATAATAATAATAGCAATAATAATAACAAAAATATAATTGTAGTAATATGTTGTTCTTGGTCTTCTTCTAATATAAGGTATTAGTTGCATTGTCTGTTTTTCTATTCTATCATTGTTATTGTATTACTGGTTTCATACTAATGCACAAATTAAAAAATATTAATATTCTTTTCAAATTTGTCAGTTTTGTCAGTGTTTCTCTTGTGTTGTCCTCACATCTGTATACATGCTATGATCACACAAAAAGTACCATTTCAATAAAATGGAAAGTAAATCCTACATGACATGAAAGTGTGAGATTTACTTTTAAAAATTACTGAATCCCCCAACCTCTGAAACCAGAGTTTATCCTCCTCAGAAAAGGGACAAAATAAATGTGGTCATCCATTGATAAAAGTCGGTGCTTCACACAATATGTTTTGAAAATTGCTGATTTCAGAGTTTTCAGTCACGTTGCCTTGTTGTTTGAGAGCAATGTAAAGAATTATGATTTTAACCAAATATAACCTTGTAGTGGTTATGGGGCTACATAATTCCCCTTATTGAGCTGGTAGGAACGTTGGTTTACAGCTGCTGTTTTCTCAGTTCGGGTTTGCAGTGACGCACTTCCGCTGCGCGGGTTTTTGTTGTTGTTGTAATGGTGAAGGAATAAATGGTGCACGTTGTGTAGCCGAAAGAGAAAGCTGTCACGACTCCTGCTTGAGCTCCTCTACACTGGTGACCCCGACGTTTGTCTCTTGGTAGTTATCAGAGACAATCTTTCCATCGAACATGGTTGACGACATCAACGCGGTTTCTCTCAAACTTGCCAGAGTTCTGGGAGTCATCGGCAACGACGTGGTTCGCCCAGGCGGGAGCGCAGTTTGCTATCCGCAAGATAACGGACGACGCTACTAAATACTACCACGTGGTATCGGCGCTCGGGGGTTGGACTGCAACTAGAGTGGTGAGTCTCCTTACAAATCCTCCGGCGGCAGACAAATACAAGGGGCTCAGAGACCACCTCTTGAAGCCTTTTGAACTGTCCGACGCCGAGAGGGCCCACCGCCTCTTTTCTCTGCAAGGCTTGGGTGACAGCAGGCCACCCGAGCTGGTTCTGCGACAGCTGCCTGCTCAGGTGCGGGCCGCTTTGGCTAACACCAGCATCACCGATTGCCGCAAGCTAGCTGAAGAAGCTGACAAGTTCTTCCTGGCCAGCCAACAGCAGCGCTGCGCGTCCGCGCTCACCCCTGCCCACCCCCACACGCCACCACCTGGCGACTCCATGGTGGTGGCCGCGGCAACCCCCGGTCGGCGACAGGAGCCCGGCCTGTGCTTTTACCATGCAAACATGGCCGGCGCCAGGATTGTTTCTCTCCTGGTGCTAAAGGTGGGCTAGACCAATACGTGGGGGTGCTAAGAAAATAGTTGATTTTCAGAAGTTCAGAGTTACTTTAGAAGGAAGTTCTCGTTTTTTTCAATAAAAACAGATTTGGCACACAGCACATTCGATATAAATGTCGTTTTTAATTGAATTTGGCCAAAGAATATTAAACAAAATAGCTATAGTGTAGCGTGTAGCCTAATACAAGTGACCACAACTTCACATCACAAGGCAATGACAAAAACCACCTTTCACGTGCAAAGGTTTTTTTTTTCCACCGGGCAGCGCCGATGCAGCCACAATTAATAACAACACAGGCCTACATCCACAATGCGATAACAAAAATAAGTGCATTTATAACATATGCATAAACAGACAACTGTGCATTGGTAATACATCTAATAATGTTTGGATGAAATGGCAATCACAACGTCAGTAAAATTAAATCAATAATATCCAAAGTGTTGCCACAACGAGAAGTGCAATGCATTTAGCCTATGCATGTTCACTGTGCACACACTTGTAAAACGAATTTAGCGATTATATTTGCAAAAGTGCTTGTTGGCCGACAAAAGGCCTATGCACGCGTCTGGTTGCTCCTTCCAGATCCAGATCAGCGCCATTGAATCATATTCCCACCACCAGATAGGCGCGGCGGCTCTGTCAATAAATAAAAGGCCTTTAAGTTGCAAAATCATAATAATAGATGAGCCTACGACAGGCGCACAATAAACTAAATTAGCCAACTTAATACCACATAACAATACAATATCCTATGGCATATTTATAATAAATTAATCAGTTAGTACTCACCAAGTCAAAGTGTTGTTTTATCGAAGGACAGTGCGTCTGTTGTTGTGGTTCAGTGCAAATGAGTCTGTTATCTTCTGGACATCCAGGGCCTTGGTTCTTTCTGCATGTGTGGACAGGCAGGCAAGGTTGCTGAGTCGAGGGTTTGCCATTCTGTTTCTCAGGTAGGTTTTTACACGCCGCATGCAGGAAAAACTGCGCTCACATGACGCGGAGGTTACTGGCAGTGTGACAGATATGCGTAAAAGTTTATAGATGTCCACGAAGGAGTCTTTGTAAGGTTTAAGCATGGACAGGAATTCAGGTGTGCTGCCAACTGTCTCGCCCTGTTCTTTTTTTCTTTCCAAGAGCCGGCGCACTTGGTGCACCTCGGCCAGCAATTTGTCCTCTCTGATTCCATAGTGATGTGCCATGGGCACAAGGCTCTCCTTTTGAAGGAATGTGACATGCTTGGGGTTGAGGGCTGACGTTCCCATGATAACTAGACCTGCTTCTGTGGAAAAGCGTCGGGTCATTACATTCACAAGTCGGTCAATGACAGGGTAGAATGAGGACGTTCGGATTTCATCCGGAGAGGACGTGGATGGATGTTCTGTTTGAATTGGAGCTTCAACTATAAAGTCCTGTAGATGGCGAGGCTGTTGAGATTGTCTCTTCTCTTGTGGGGGTTGTACGGAGACACCGACCATTGCGCACAGGGCCTCTGCCTTGCTCCATATGGCTCCCCAAGGGTCCTCTGTGCGCTTTTCTTTTATGCTCGTGATGACCGAGTGTGCGAGGTCAGTGGCAGTCTCGAGCAAAAGATCAGGGGACTGTAGAGTGTCAGACATGAACTTTGCTGTGCGGAACAGATCCTCAAACAGGATAAGGTGGAGGATGAATTCAGCATCAATGAGTGAGAGTAGTGACCGCGCGTCAGTCGATCTGCGTGAGTTTGGCTGCCACTTGATGTCATTTACAGTTGCAATGATGGCTGGGAGGGTTTTTGCACTGCCCACAGCGCCCGCAGATCCCTACTCTCATCTACCATCAATGCAAATAGTTCAGCATCTTGTATTTCACAACTTATCTGATCCCTAATCTTATTTGTCATAATGTCTAGTATTTCATTCTGTATATCATGATGCGTGTATTTAGCATTTCTAGGATTATCTGAGATTTTCTGTGCAACTGTTTTGTCGAATTTGCCTATTACCTGTAAAAGTTCAAGGAAGTTTCCCTGGTTGACAACCATGTCGTTTTCTATGTCTCCTCTCTGTGAAAGTCCCTGGTATGCAGTGTAACGCAATGACTCCGCAACTGCTCTCATATACTCTCTCTTCGCTCGGTCTATTTTCGAATGTCCATCACTCAGAGCATTGCATATTGTTGAGCCAGACTCTTTCTGAATAGTCCACTCATTCCACGCTGTCATTGCATATTTATGCTCCACACTAGCATTGTGTGTCTTGAACGAACCTGTCGCCTTCTTCCAGTTCTGGTAGCCATAGTGGGTAAATGCCGCCTTCTCTCCATGGTTTCCTGGACGTTGAAAGTGGCGACATGCAAAGCAGAAAGCACGGTCCTTTGAAATAGAATATTCCAGCCATTTGTAATCCTCGTACCATCTACGATTGAAGTAGCGATCCTGCTGTCCAACTTTTGTGGCTGGATAACGCCGAAGAAGTGGGCGCCTTGGTTCTTCAATAGGTGAGTTGTCACAGCCTCTCGCCCTTGACATCAAAGCGATCGCCCTTGACACCTGCTACACCAGCTGACACCTGCTACACCAGCTGACACCTGCTACGCCAGCTGACACCTGCTACACCAGCTGACACCTGCTGACCCCCCCTTCACCCCAGCAATCGCCCTCACCCTTAAAAGGCTTCCACTGTGGACCAGTCTTCGCTGGAACGTCGCCATTCATGGACTTCTGTCTGCCTGCCTACCTGCCACAGAGCCACCTCCTGCTCTACCCCCGAGATCGGTCACTTCAATAAAGACTGGATTCTTCCCTTATCTGGTTGTCCCGTCTGCTTTTGGATTCTTTCCCGATACGTGACAGTACGTTCCAGCCACTATGGACCCAGCAGACCATTCCACCACAGACCTGGCCACGGTCTGCCAGGCTGTAGCCAACCAGGAATCGGTCCTCGGGCAACACAGCCAGGTGCTACAGGGGATGGCTGACGCGCTCCGTGGGCTCAGCTCAAAGATCTCCGGAATCCAGACCCAACTTAGTGCCTCCGCTAGCCCGGGATCCGCCCCTCCAGCTCCGCCACCCCCAGCGCCATCAACTTCGGCTAAGGAACCATGGGTTGCCCCGCCCGGTAAGTATGGTGGAGATTTTGGACTTTGTCGCCCTTTTTTGATGCAGTGTGAGATTGTGTTTAACCAGCAGCCCCAGTCATATTCCACGGATGGAGCCAAAGTCACTTACATCATGGGTCTTCACCGGGGAAGCGCCCTGGATTGGGCTACAGCGGTGTGGGAGATGCGGGCCTCCACTTCCTCATCCTACGCTGAGTTCACCACGGCTTTTCGCCAGGTTTTTGATCATCCCGTGCGGGGAAAGGATGCGTCCAAAAGACTGATCTCTCTCCGCCAGGGTTCCCGCAGCGTCGCTGACTACTCATTTGAGTTCTGTACGCTATCAGCGGAGAGCGGATGGAACAACGAGTCCCTCCAGGCCGGCTTTTCCAACGGGCTAAGCGAATCCATAAAGGACGAATTGGTTTCCTACCCCGAGCCTGGAGGGTTGGAGGAATTGGTTACCCTGGCCATTCGTGTGGACAACCGTCTCCGGGAGCGGAGGCGAGAGAGGACACGCCGCTTTCCTGGTCACAACAACTTACCACGGGCCACACCTCCAAACTCTGGGGGCCGAGCTCGCTCGACTGAGGTTGCCGTCCTCCGAGAAAGCCCGAGGCGTGACTCTTCCCCAGCTTCGGAGCCGATGCAACTCGGCCGCTTCCGGCTCAACCCGGAGGAGCGTCAACGCCGCATCACCGAGAACAGCTGCTTGTATTATGGTCAGCCTGGTCACTTTCTCGCCTCCTGCCCTCACCGTTCCGTCAAACTAGCAGGCTCACGAGGGAGGGGGAGGATCCTCGTGAGCCCAACAGTCTGCCCTCTGTCTCCTCATCCACGTACCCAGTTGCAAGCTACCATCAGTTTTAAAGGTCAGTCCACTAAACTTTTGGCTTTAATTGACTCTGGAGCTGATGAAAGCTTTTTGGATGCAAGTGTTGTGAAGCAGCTAGGTCTTGCCACTGTGAGTCTGGACCAGCCTCTTGAAGCTAATGCCCTGGATGGACGTCTCCTGGCCCGGATAACCTCTAAGACCGAGCCTGTGCGCCTCCTGTTGTCGGGAAACCACCAAGAGGAGTTAAGTTTTTTCGTTATCAATTCTCCATTTGTTCCCATTATACTTGGTCATCCCTGGCTGGTTAAGCATAGTCCCCATATTGATTGGTCATCGGCCAGAATTTCAAGTTGGAGTCCCGTCTGTCATGCCATATGCCTCCAGTCTGCTCTGCCTCAGTCTGTCCCCTGTCGGGTGTCAAGCTCTGAGACCTCTGACCTGTCACTGGTGCCTCCAGAGTACCATGACCTCCAAGCCGTGTTCAACAAGCAGCAAGCTCTCTCCCTGCCTCATCATCGCCCCTATGATTGCGCTATTGACCTGCTGCCGGGCGCTCCCCTCCCCAGCAGCCGTCTATATAGCCTCTCCAAGCCTGAGCGGGAGTCCATGGAGAGGTACATCAAGGACTCCTTGGCTGCTGGTCTTATTCGCCCGTCATCATCAGCCCTTGGTGCGGGGTTCTTTTTTGTGGCCAAGAAGGACAAGACCCTCCGGCCGTGTATTGACTATAGAAGCCTCAATAAAATCACAGTCAAGAATAAGTACCCTCTGCCCCTCATGACTTCCGCTTTTGATTCTCTCCAGGGAGCCACAGTGTTCACTAAACTAGACCTCCACAATGCTTACCACCTGGTCCGGGTTCGAGACGGAGATGAATGGAAGACTGCCTTCAACACCCCCCTGGGGCATTTTGAATATCTGGTGATGCCGTTTGGTCTCACTAATGCCCCAGCTGTCTTCCAGAGTCTGGTCAATGACGTCCTACGTGACATGTTGGATCGTTTCGTTTTTGTTTACCTGGATGATATCCTGATTTTTTCCAGAGACCTGTCAGAGCATGTCATGCACGTCCGCCAAGTCCTTCAACGGCTTCTGGAGAACCGCCTTTTCCTAAAAGCAGAGAAGTGCGAATTCCATGCCCCCTCAGTCACCCTCCTGGGCTACATCGTGGCCAATGGGCAGGTGAGAATGGACCCCGCCAAGGTCAGAGCGGTTCTTGAGTGCCTGAACCCGACCAGCCGTAAGCAGCTTCAGAGGTTCTTCGGGTTTGCCAACTTCTACAGACGGTTCATCCGCAACTACAGCCGCGTTGCGGCCCCACTACCGCTCTTACCTCCACCTCCAGACCGTTCCTGTGGACCCCTGTAGCAGAGGCAGCTTTCCAAGCCCTCAAGCACCACTTCACCACAGCTCCTATCCTCATCCAGCCAGACCCAACCAAGCAGTTCGTTGTAGAAGTGGACGCCTCTGAGATTGGGGTGGGGGCGGTCCTTTCTCAGCGCTCCAGTGAGGATGGCAAGACACACCCCTGTGCCTTCCTGTCTCGCCGTCTCTCCCCAGCTGAAAGGAAATATGATGTGGGGAATCGTGAGCTCCTGGCGGTGAAATTGGCACTGGAGGAATGGCGACATTTTCTGGAGGGGTCTGAGCTTCCTTTTATAGTGTGGACTGACCATAAGAACCTGGAATACATCCAGTCAGCAAAGCGACTCACCGCGTGCCAAGCCAGGTGGGCGCTCTTTTTTGGTCATTTTAATTTTTCTTTGACGTACAGACCTGGCTCGAAGGCGAGTTTGATGTTTATTCCTCAACTCCAAGAACCAACTGCAGCAGGAACAACCCTGCACCGGCGAGCCCGGGAACGTAAACCACGCCCCCAGCTCACAGTCCTGCTGGGTGAGAGGCATAGCCCCTAGTGTCCGCCACAATACTAATATTACTCATGACAGGAACATTTGCACATTATTATTAGGGGTCCAAGCAGCGAAGCTGGTGGAACCCTATTGTATTTGTTAGGATTATGATTATTTTTCTCCGCTAAAAGTGTGTGAGGCTCAGCAACCGTAAGTCCTAGACCAACCAACTTTGATACGTGTAACAAAGGGTCATGCGTAATTCCCACACCATAAGTCAGATCAACACAAAACGTAATCGACCCATGCATCTGAATGTGCTCAACAACTTTACTATTGGGACCACCTATGTCAGCCGTATAGTTTGCCCGCTATTTTGACTTATTTGGTGTGGAAGCGCTGCAGCTCTACATACCACCCGCCAGGACACCTGGGTATAACGACATACTTTTTCTTTTTACGGCAGTCGGCTAGGACGCAAGAAATCAGACACCGTCTGGTCCAGTTTTGGATACTCTGGCACATGTTTCTGAAGCAATGGAAGTGTTACGACATTTTAAAAAAAATACGGTAATCGTCTAGGACACAGGCGACACAAGTAATCCGACATCTCAAAAGCCGCTTTATCAAAAAATCTGAAATTTGGTATACTTATACTTGGACCCATTTGGCTACATTGCCTAAAGTGCTGATTGGCTGGATTACCAAAATGGCTGACAAACAGCCAATCAAAATTCAGCAGCTAATATCTGCTAGTGTGAACGGCCAATCTTCATGAAACTTGATAGGCTTATTCTTTGTGGCACATAGAAGCCATGTACCAAATATGAAACAGATCGGACACATGGCGGCTGCAATACTGCTTGGACCCCATTAATCGCCGCTTGCGGCTATATTTATTATTATTATTATTATTAATATTATTGTTGTTGTTGTTATTATTACCATTATTATTATTTCTATTATTATATTATTATCATTGTTGTTATAGAGCTTACCGTATGTCCCAGTTGTCAGATCAGTCACTGTGAAACAGAGGGAGGTTTTTGTACGGCTCTCTATCACCATGTGAACACAGCCTGACTATTGATACTGTGGAGACTTGACAGTAGTAAACTGCTGTATCCTCAGCTTGGACTCCACCGATGGTCAGGGTGAAGTCAGTCCCAGACCCACTGCCACTAAACCTCGATGGAGTTCCAACATCTTCACCCCTTTAGTGGGCGAAACACCTCACCATATCCAAAACTCCATTGATTTCGAGGACAAGGTCCAAGGCGTAAAACTGGAACCGGATGAAACCATGGTATCCTACGACGTGAACTCGTTATTCACCTGCATCCCAACCATGGAAGCTTTGGAAACTGTTAGGCAATGTTTTCTACGTGACAACACCCTCCACAATAGGACCAACCTCAGCCCAGACCAGATTTGCCAACTACTGGACCTTTGCCTGAACACTACATATTTCCAATTCAGGGGCCAGTTTTACAGACAGAAACACGGCTGTGCAATGGGCTCACCGGTATCTCCCATTGTGGCCAACTTATATATGGAAGAGGTAGAACACAGGGCCCTGAACTTCTTCAGAGGAACACCTCCGAGCCACTAGTTCAGATACGTGGACGACACATGGGTCAAAATCCAAACATAAGAGGTGTAAGCGTTTACCAAACACAACAACTCAGTGGACAAGAACATTAAGTTCACAAGGGAAGACGTAAAGTACAACATTTTGCTCTTCTTGGACTGTGACGTCCACATTTGGGAAGACAGGAGCCTCCACATTGGGGTTTCCAGGAAACCTACACACACAGACCAATATCTACTTTTCGACTAACACCACGCTCTGGAACACAAACTGAGCGTCATCAGAACTCTGCAACACAGAGCTGATAATGTGCCCAGCAGCACTCAGGCCCAACGGGAAGAACACAAACACCTGAGGGAAGCTTTAAAAACCTGCGGCTACCCCAGTTGGACCTTTGTAAAAACATAACACGTTCCAGAAAGACCAACCAGGTGAGCAATGAGGAGAAGAGGACCAGAAGGAATAACATAGTCATCCCGTATGTTTCTGGGGTCTCCGAGAAACTCAGGAGAATTTTTAACAAACACCGCATCCCGGTATACTTCAAACCCAGCAACACACTCCGACAAAGACTGGTTCATCCCAAAGACCGTGTACCACACACCCGGAAAAGCAGTCTGGTGTACGCTGTACAATGTAATGAGGATTGCACTGACCTATACATAGGAGAAACCAAACAACCACTACACAAACGGATGGCCCAACACAGAAGGCCAGACTCCTCAAGACAAGACTCAGCAGTCTATCTACACCTAAAGGAGAAGACACATTCCTTCCAGGACAGCAACGTACACATTTTGGACAGGGAAGATAGATGGTTTGAAAGAGGGGTGAAGGAAGCCATCTATGCAAAACTGGAAAAACCATCCCTCAACAGAGGAGGAGGTCTGCAACACCACCTACCTCCCACTTACAATGCCGTCCTTTCATCTCTACCCAGGAGACTCAAGAAGCCTAGCCTCCAAGAACAACAGTCGCTCACTAACCGCTCCAACGACTCATGGCCACTGAATGGAGCACTAACAAAGTCAAAACTAACACCTCCAATGACTGTCGCTGCTTAACATCGGATCACAAAGAGCCATTGACATCAATAGCTCTGATAATGACTCCAAAGAGGATAAATATCTGAGTTTCATCATCAGCCAGTCAGACTAGCTTGGTCTAGTCAGAAAGGCAGGAACTGATGAAGCCTCTTGGATGAGAGGCGAAACGTCTTCACGGATATGTACCAAATCCAGCTGCACTCGATTCAATTCCTTTGAACAACCATGACCTGGATGGATGAGAACATTCACAGACTTCCTGTAGTGTGGTATTCTAACACAGGTAGAAGGTTTTGTCTGCAGCATTGTGAGGATGTTTTGGGGACGTTGTTGAGGTAGCAGATTATATAATTTTATTTATGAAACATTACCACAATGTTTAAAAATAAAGGAATAACATTCTCACTGCAACATTCATAACATGTTTGAGGATGTTATTGAGGCTGAGATGATGGAACATTTCCTTTAACATGTTCCTGTCATGTGATATAATAACAAGGTCTCGGTCAAGGTCACATTTATTTTTAGAGCAACTCAACACCAAGCCAGGTTTGTGCTAAAGTGCTTTACAACCATCAGAATTGAGCAACAGTTATCATAAAACATAAGTACATACGTACACACATGCATCATCATCATCATCATCATCATCATCATCATCGGCGGTCACTCGAAGCGAGTATGACTGTCCTCTCAATTGGTTTGTCTGCTTGTGGGTCTTCAGATGGTTGTAGAGGCAGATCTGCGATCCACATACTTTGGTGCAGTGTGGACAAGGGAAAGTGGTGGTGGTTGGTGGTGGTGGTTGAGTCTTGTTCTCTGTCTCCTTGTGGTGCTGTGGTTTTTTCTCTGCAGCGCAGTGGAGCTCCATTTCATGACATGCAGCTACCTCCTGCACGGATTTCTGCCAGGAGCATCTATCCAGTGCAATGTCTTCCCAAGTGCTCGGTGTGATGGTGAATTTCTTCAGACTGGGCTTGATATTGTCCTTGAAACGGTTTTTTTCTTTTGCCTGCCGGGAGCTCACTGACCTTCCTTCAGCTGGGGTACAGGATCTCTTTGGGGAGACATGTGTTGGACATGCGGATGACACGGCCTGTCCATCAGAGTTGGTGCTGCATTATTGTGGTGGTGATGCTAGTCATGTTGGCTTCTTCCAGAACACTGATGTTGGTGTGTCTGTCCTTCCAGCTGATCCTCAGCATCTTTCATAAGGATCTTTGGCGGTATTGTTCCAGGACTCTCAGGTGCCTGCTGTAGGTGGTCCATGACTCTGCTTCATACAGCAGTGTGGGGGGAACCACCCGTCTGTAGACCAGGAGTTTTGTTTGGGCCTTTAGGTCTCGGTCTTCAAAGACTCCTACTGAGTCTGGCATAAGCACCACTGACACAACTCAGGAGATGGTTGACCTCAGACTCGATGTCAGTTTTTGAGGAGAGAAGGCTGCCGAAGTAGGAGAAGTGATCAACGTCGTCAATAAACACATACATACGTATCTCTGTTAAAAGAGTTGTGAGTACACATTTTAATGCGAGCACAAAAACATATACTATACTATGCACTTATGTGTTCCGGATGTGCTGGAAAGTCCGAAATTTCAACTTCTTACTGGAAAAATGGGGTCGTCTGGTCCTTTAAGTTGAAGTGTGAAACTCAGAGCGTTTCTTTTCAGTCTGTAGGTCACCAAGATGCACTTATTAGAGCTCAGCAAGGCTGTATAGCATAATAGTACACAGTATTATTCACAATGTCTTCTCTTAAATACATATAATTTTGATTTTCAACATTGAATGGTCTCAACTTTATGAAAAATAAAAAACTGTGTTAAATGGCCAAACACAAGTTTGAAATATTAATTTACAACACAGCTGATACATTTCTTTGGTAATGGGCCAGTTTACATTGCCAAATATTACGGACATAATGCCAGCCATATTAACGTCAGTCTCTTGTGGGTTTCCATATTTGTCCCCTGTTATTTCCAGTCTGGCCACTGGGAGGTGCAGCACTTCTTTTTGTGACCAACCAGCTAGAATTTCTGACGTCAGACATCAAGTGGAACACAACTTAACTGTTTCAACACAGTTTAGAAACAAAAAAAGTACCATGATGCAACAGCACATGTGTCCATGCCCCTGTCTTAGACTTAGACTGTGTTAGACTTAGACTGTCTTAGACCTAGACTGAAATGGATGATCTGCAGTGACGACCCCTAACAGGAGCAGCCAAAAGTAGAAGCAGTAGTATTAGTAGCAGTAGTAGTAGTAGTAGTAGTAGTAGCAGTAGTAGTAGTAGCAGTAGTAGTAGTAGTAGTAGACTGTAGCTTCAGTTAGCACCCAGTCTTGTTCTCGCCTGTTTGTTTCTTATTGGTGCACAGATCTTCTCAGACAATACTTGATTTGGGATTAAGTTCATCTCTGGACACAACAACAATCAGGAATGTTAGACAATAGCAACTGATTTCAGGGAGGTTATTTGTATATGTGGCGCCATCCTGTGCTTTACCTGTGCCCCCGTCCAGAGGGTTACTGGTTGTGTCAGGAAGGGTATCCAGCGTGAGTTTTGTCAAACCGTTTTGCTGATAAAAAAAAGCAAAATAAGTAAATAAATAATAATAATTGTTATTAATATTAATAATTATTATATAATGATAATGATGATGCTAATAATAACAAAACATTTTATCTGTGGGCACCTTACAGAACAAAGTAAAAAACAAGCAGCACTGTATCAGACAGCAGAGCATCAAAACAAAGCAGGTAGACAATAAGAAGTTAACACAACAGATAAGTATAACATCATCATCTGCACCAAACTCAATGAAGCGTGGATCAGACTGAATATGCCAGTTTGAAAAGGTGCGTTTTGAGATGAGATTTGAAGGTTGAAAGAGAGTCAGTCTTGTGACTATCTTGTGGGAGAGAGGTCCATAGGCGGGGGGCAGAATGACTGAAGGCTCTAGACCCCATGGTAGTCAAGCGGGCCAAAGGTGCAGTGAGTTAGAGAGCAGAAGAGGATCTGAGAGTGTGGGAGGGCGTGTGGATATGAAGGAGTTCAGAAAGATACGAAGGAGCTAGGTTATTAAGGGTCTTAAAGGTGAGGACAAGACCAGACCGGATCTGTCAAGGCCTGGGTTAACAACGGCCTCCATTGATGCTGCGCCCAGTTTCCATCAGTACGATGGAAACTGTAAAATCCACTGTGGTGACCCCTGAGAAACAGGAAACAAGCTGAAAGACAAACAAGAAGATCTGCATATGTAGGGGAGCTTGTATTTGGACATAAATGAAAAACCCTGAGAGAAGTTTTTTTTCTTCCAGTTTCATCATGAACTGGATTTGTGTTCGAGTGTGTGAACGGTATAATCTGAATATCATGAAATCAAAGCTTGACAATTTCACATAACTTCTCAAGGTGTTACGAAGTGTTATAGAGTGTTCTTAATCCAGGATCATTTCTTCTTCATCTAACTTGGCATTAGTCACAGAAGGTGGTGGTGACTACTGTAATAAGTGGCTGTAGCACACACAAGACGGTGTGTCCTCACAGGACATGATATACACATCTGCTACTAACAGCAGTCTCACCAGGAAGCTCATTTGCATAGAGAGGACACTTCTTCTTTGAAGGACATGCTTCAGTGCTCATGAAACCTTTATAACTCTGCAAGTCCAAAGCAAAGCCACCAACACTTGTTCATTGTGACAGCAAAGGTAAAAACCATGTGTTGGAGCAGCATTTTCATCCTGACATGTGCTGCCTTTATTCAAGGTAAGACCGGCAGAGATGATTCACTGTCTTCCTTGTTTTCCTCATCTCAACTTTTCCTCTCCTGAAAGAACTTTCTCTGATCTCACCAGTTTGTGTTTCCCCACCTGCACATTGTTTCTACCAAGTCCCTGTTTGTGTTTTACACTGTTGAGTTTCAGTTAAAACAACACCTGAACAAAGGAATTCTATGTGTTTATGTGATGTAATGAGTAACACATCTGTCCTTTCACAGAGATTTCCAAATGTACATGTGAGACAATGAAGGCCTTCACTTTCAGTCTGTTTGTGTGTTTCTGTTTTCAGGATCAAGCAGTCAGGTCACTGTGACTCAGACTCCTTCAATGAAAGCTGCCAATGTAGGAGAATCAGTCAGTCTGGCATGTAAACTGAGTCAACCTGCTTTTACTGGTTGTAAGAATGGCAGGACACCCTGTATCTCCTGGTACCAACAGAAACCTGGAGAAACTCCTAAACTCCTCATTTACTGGGCAAACACTCTTCAGTCAGGAACTCCATCGAGGTTTAGTGGCAGTGGGTCTGGGACTGACTTCACCCTGACCATCAGTGGAGTCCAGGCTGAGGATACAGCAGTTTACTACTGTCAGAGTCGCCACAGTATCAATAGTCAAGTTGTGTTCACACGGTGATAGAGAGCCGTACAAAAACCTCCCTCTGTTTCACAGTGACTGATCTGCCAGCTGGGACATACGGTAAGCTCTATAACAACAACATCACCATTAATAACAATAATGATAATAACAATAATAATAAAACTAATAATAATAATAATAATAATAATAATAGTAATAATAATAATAACAAAAATATAATTGTAGTAATATGTTTTTCTTGGTCTTCTTCTAATATATGGTATTAGTTGCATTGTCTGTTTTTCTATTCTATTATTGTTATCGTATTACTGGTTTCATACTAATGCACAAATAAACAAATATTAAATATTCTTTTCAAATTTGTCAGTTTTGTCAGTGTTTCTCTTGTGTTGTCCTCACATCTGTATACATCCTATGATCACACAAAAAGTACCATTTCAATAAAATGGAAAGTAAATCCTACATGACATGAAAGTGTGAGATTTACTTTGAACAATTACTGAATCCCCCAACCTCTGAAACCAGAGTTTAGCCTCCTCAGAAAATGGACAAAATAAATGTGGTCATCCATTGATAAAAGTCGGTGCTTCACACAATATGTTTAGAAAACTGCTGATTTCAGAGTTTTCAGTCACGTTGCCTTGTTGTTTGAGAGCAATGTAAAAGAATTATGATTTTAACCAAATATAAGCTGATGCACCAACATGTTTAATGATGTGTTCACCTACATGGTGCAATAATTAAATCAGTTGATCATTAATGGTGTGATTATTACCTTCTTTAAATAAATTAACTTAAGACTGCCAAAACAAGTATGTAAGTAAGAATTTGCCGCTTAAAATATTTTCGTTGGTTTTGTGTACAAAATAATCTCCTATTGACATGTCGAGTGGAATTTTTTTCTATCAAGTTATATATTTATTTAGTGGTAATTATAAAACGTATAATCAAATTCAAAATTAAAATAATTCCTTGAAAATTTATAAATTAGAATATATTTTGTTCAGTTTTGAAAGCAGAAGTTTTACTTAACAACATTGAGAATTTGCTGCCCAAATATCTTTTCAAAATATCATCCTGACATTTATTTAAAGTTTAATAAAAGCAGTCATAATTTAGAATGACCGAATTTTTCTTTTTCTTTTGTTTTTTATCATTTGTCAATGTTGTGTCCATTTTTAACATTTCTGGTGTTGTAATGTAGTGAGAAAGAGTCTCAATCCCAAGGGAAATGTTTTTTGGAGGAAACAGAAAAGACTGGAAATAATTAGCAATAACAATAATAATAATAATAACAATAATAATAATAATAATAACAATAACAATAATAATAACAATGCTATTAATAATAATAACAATAATAATAATAACAATAACAATAATAATAATATTAATAATGATAATAATAATAATAGTAATGATAATAACAATAACAAAAATAACAATAATAATAATAATATTAATAATAATAACAATAATAATAATAATAATACTAATAATAATAATAATGGGGGTATGGGGTACCGGGACAGTTGCTACAAGCCATCCGGTCCTTGTTTAACCAAAGTGAGAGCTGTGTCCGCATTCTCGGCACAAAGTCAAACAGGTTTTCAGTGGGTGTCGGACTCCGCCAAGGTTGTCCATTGTCTCCGATTCTGTTTGTGATATTCATGGACAGGATCTCAAGGCGCAGCCAAGGTGAGGAGTGTGTCCGTTTTAGAAACCTCAGAATTGCTTCTCTGCTCTTAGCAGATGATGTGGTTTTGTTGGCTTCATCAGAACGTGACCTCCAGCGAGCACTGGGGCGGTTTGCAGCGGAGTGTGAAATGGCCAGGATGAGAGTCAGCACCTCCAAGTCTGAGGCCATGGTCCTCTACTGGAAAATGGTGGATTGCTCCCTCCGGGTTGGGGATGAGTTGTTGCCTCAAGTGAAAGAGTTCAAGTATCTCGGGGTCTTTTTCACGAGTGAGGGTAGGATGGAGCGGGAGATTGACAGGCGGATTGGTGCAGCATCAGGAGTAATGTGGACGTTGTACCGGACCGTTGTGGTGAAGACGGAGCTGAGCCGGAAGGCAAAGCTCTCAATTTACCAGTCGATCTTCGTTACAAGCCTCACCTATGGTCATGAGCTGAAATGAGTTTCCTCCGTAGGGTGTCTGGGCTCAGCCTTAGAGATAGGGTGAGGAGTTCGGACATCCGGAGGGAGCTCAGAGTAGAGCCGCTGCTCCTTCGCGTCGAAATGAGCCAGTGGAGGTGGTTCAGGCATTAGTCTGGTCAGTTAAGGGCAAATATGGGGTCAAGGCTGCAAAAAGTCATTCACATTTGAGCCAATGTTTTTCTGTTAATTTAGGGTCCAATAAAGAAAAAAATGCAAGGAGCCCAAAATTTTAGGTGGGGGAAGTCTCTGAAATGGCCACGCCCACTTTTTAGGCCTGGAAATCAGTATCTCGGCTCCTGAATGTCGCAGAGAGCTGATCATGGGCTCAAAAGAAGCAGAAGCACCACATTTATATAAGCATTATGAACAAACATATACCCCAAAACCTTTACTTTTTCAGGTATTTACAAAAAACTAATTTTCACTGGTCACATACATGGCCACGCCCACTTTTTAGCCCTGGCACTATATCTCAGGCTCAGCTCTCGGAGGTTGCCCCGAGTTGATATTGGGCTCAAAAGATGTGGAAATAACTATTTATATTAGTGCTCTGAACAAATATACTGTATGCCCTAAAACCTTCACGTTTTGAGCTATTCATGAACATGTTCTTTTTTCCATTGAATTGATCAGCAGCATGCAATCAACTTTAGCCAAATCTGTGCAAGAAGGCTATACAGTTTGTTTGAGTAAAAGTGTTACATCTACTCATGGAGTGCTAGTATTCAAGTTGACTCTTTGTTATAAGAGGAGGAACCCAGTAACCACCAAAGAAACAAAGCAAACCATGTGAGGTCCAAAAAAATCTTTATTTTAACCTCACACATCCCATCAGACTGGATTCAAACACTTGCTGAGGCACTTGCAATAAATGAGACATTTCATCCCTCTGCCAGCACAAGAACATGAGGTACACTTATTAGATCTGCAACTACACACCCCTGTTACTTGAGACAATGTATCTCTTGTGGAAACTGTGCTCCACTTGACGAAGAGTTCCTCTCCTTCGGTAGTCCAACCCCATTCAATGACAGGGGGACAAGGGAGTTGTAGCAGGCTGTTTCCCCACAGCCATCCTGCCTGGAATGTAGCTCTCAACAGATGCTGTAGAAGCGCATCCTGACTTGGGGGTAGGTCTCTCAGCTCATCATTAACTGAGTGCTTGAACAGCTGGAATCTGAGCTCATCTATACTGACACAGTTGTACAGTCCAGTCTTGTTGTACCAGCTCATTACCCAGGGCTCAATAACTTCCATGCTTTCCTTAACTGTCTCGATACTAGGGCAGCAACTTAGTCCTCTCAAAGCAGCAGTGAGTTCTGTGGACTTACTGTGGTTTATCCAGGCTTTGTATTGAGCAGTCTTTGAGTGGCCAAAGAAGGCGCTCACAGAATCACAGCCACTAAAAGAATGGAACACAGGCATGGCATCGGCCACATCTCCACCAAGCTTCTTGTGTGCTTCTGTGATTGAGTAGAATTGGCGTTTGCCAGGAACTGCAAAGTCAACTATAAGTTGCAAGTCATTACATACTGATAGGAACTGTGTAGTGAACCCTAGTAGGATGACTACCACATCGGAGTCGACTGTTCTAACTGTAACTGACTTGATCCCCTTGTTTAGCATGTGCATCACATGGCAAACGATGCGGTTGTCAGCCTCCTCAAGCATATCTATGCTGTCATAAAGCTGGATCTCGAAGCTTTCGCCGAAGTTTGCAAGCACCTTTCTGCCGTAGGTGATGCTGAACTCCTTGTCCCAGTTCCACGCTTGTGCCTTAGCAATCCTGGCGAACATTAGATTCAGGGCTACTTTGTTGTCTACATTAGACAGAAAAGCTTCAAAGAATTGCTTAGATTCTGGCATGGTGTCATTCTCACTGAAAGCCATCTGTGAACTACCTGCTGATCCCCGGTTCTTCCTAGTCGCAGTCTTGATACTCATATTCTGGTAGAGGTCAGCCACAATGTCAATACGATTGGCTTTCTTCTCATGACCGATCCTGGCAATGCTGTTCAACACTTTGATTACAAAGTCTTGGAATGTCATGCCTTTGGTGAGAGACTTTGCCATGATTCGTACTTGCACAGACAAATCTATCACAAGTCCTTCTGAGGATGTAGATTGAACTTGTACACCGATGTCCTTAAGAATTTGAGACTTTTGGCTATGATAAATATCTCCATCCTTTGTTGACAAGGCGTCGGGTAAACCTGAAATTGAAATGAATAGTTAAGCTAAGTGTAACTCTTGGGCTTACTGTCAAATCAATTAACTTGAATGTGAAATTGAATCAATGAATATCACTGTATTAAAAATCTGGTAAGACTTAAGTAACATCTAAAATATTTGAATAACTGACTTTATATCAATTAGTTTCACCTGTGAATTCACCACCAAATAACTTCCTTGTCTCTTCTTCTCTTGATCTGCAGGCCTCCTTCAGCTTTGCAAAGGTTCCTTTGGGTGGCTTGATTGCAGGGCTAGCGAGTTGGACTTTTGCACATGAACTTGGGAGTTTCAGGGCATTTCGTGAGATGGTTGCATTGACATCCTTCTTACTTAATACAATTCGCTCCTGCACAAACTGGTCATGCTGAGTTTTGCCGACTGTAAAGACAAAACTGGAGTCTTTACTTATGACATCTGGGAAGGGAATGGATGAGTTCAACCTCATGAACTGAGCTTCATCGAACGGGTTGGTAAGGATACCCTGGTACACCTTGAGTGTGTGGCTTGAAAATGTTTCCTTGAAGGAATCCAGCATTTCTTTGTGCCCGTGTGATGGATCTTGACCTTCGACCTCATCTAGGTAGCGCTGGATTTCGGGTAGCGCAAGTTCGAGTTTCCTGAAGAACTCTTGATCTTCCCGATTGATGATATCGACATATCCAGTGTCAGACTTGATGACCTTTATGTTATGTTCCTGCTCTTGATCACATGCAATCTTTGAGAATGGGTTGTCTCTGGTGTTTACTGTGAAAGAGCCTGAAAGAAATTCCTTGAACAAGTATGGGTGTCTCCATTTGAGCTCTTTGAGATCCTGAAGAAACACTGATGCCCATCTGGCATAGTGTGTATGATCAAGTGCAAAGAAAAGAGGAATGAGCTGCTCAAGTGCACTGATCATCATGATGAAGTTTGCCTCTCGAAAGGATCTTATGAAGATAAGAACCTTCTTGATTGTGTCAACAACATTGTTCCAGTAGTGAAACATGGGGCTGTTTTCATTGGCCACCCAGTTACTCCAAGTCAAACTGTTGTCCTCTAGACGTTTTGCCTGAAATGCTTCATCTCTCTTCTTGGCCAGCACCACAGCCAGGAGTTGAATACAGTATCTAGCCTTCTTTATGGAATTCACATCGCAGACAGCAGTTGTCAGACCTGTGATATTCAGATTAGCTGAGGTTAAGATGGTATCAAGGCCAGTTCCTTTTATCAACTGCCCAACACAGACAAGAGAAACCTTCTCAAGGTGCAGCCCACCCATGAACGCGAAGTATGAATGAGAAAACTCTTCCCCCATGGCCCACTGTATCATCTTCTTGATGGCATAAAGGGGCTGATCGGATCCACCCACTGCAACCTGGCCTGGGTTAAGATATCTTGTGTATGATACTGCTATTCTCATGACATGGAGCTGAAGACAACTAAGATATTTTCTAAACTCATGATTCGTGTGTGTATTGTGCTTCATGCTTTATAACATAGGCAGCGAATGAGATTCATGTCAAATATAGCTTTTTACAACCTTCAGGAGCTGATACGTGAAACGTGACCAGTAAAAATTAGTTTTCTTAAAATATCTGAAAAAGTAAAGGTTTTGGGGTATATGTTTGTTCATAATGCTTATATAAATGTGGTGCTTCTGCTTCTGTTGAGCCCATGATCAGCTCTCTGCGACATTCAGGAGCCGAGATACTGATTTCCAGGCCTAAAAAGTGGGCGTGGCCATTTCAGAGACTTCCCCCACCTAAAATTTTGGGCTCCTTGCATTTTTTTCTTTATTGGACTCTAAATTAACAGAAAAACATAGGCTCAAATGTGAATGACTTTTTGCAGCCATTTTGCCTTAACTGACTAGACTACATCTGATTAGGATGCCTCCTGGGCGCCTTCCTTTGGAGGTTTACTGGGTACGGCCAACTGGGAGGAGATCCCGGGATAGACCCAGAACTCGCTGGAGGGACTACATGTCCAATCTGGCCTGGGAACGCCTTGGAATCCCCAGGAGGAGCTGGAGAACGTTGCCGGGGAGAGAGACGTCTGGAGTGCCCTACTTAGCTTGCTGCCATTGCGGAGAAGCGGCTTATGATGAATGAACGAATGAATGAATAATAATAATAATAATAATAATAATAATGATGATAATGATAATAATAATAATTAAAGCCGCAAGCGGCGTTGGGAGAGGTCCAAGCATTGGCACTGTTGCGCCCCCTATGGAGCAATTTGAATGGTTTTGTCCTCATGACCATATACCTTCACCCAACGTAAATAATTAACGCTATGAGACGTAGGGGCCTTTTATACACCTAGCCTGTAATAGACTACCATTTCCACATGAAACTAAACCGCTGTTGGTAGTGTAATAAAGATTGAAGAATCTTGCTTCACAAACAGCAGCCTACCCGAGTTTCCAACTAGATATGACAATGTCGGATTACTTGGGTCGCCTGTGTCCTAGACGATTACCGTAATTTTTTAAAATGTCGTAACACTTCCATTGCTTCAGAAACATGTGCCAGAGTTTCCAAAACTGGACCAGACGGTGTCTGATTTCTTGCGTCCTAGCCGACTGCCGTAAAAAGAAAAAGTATGTCGTTATACCCAGGTGTCCTGGCGAGTGGTATGTAGAGCTGCAGCGCTTCCACACCAAATAAGTCAAAATAGCGGGCAAACTATATGACTGACATGGGTGGTCCCGAAGTAAAGTTGTTGAGCACATTGAGGTGCATGGGTCGATTAAGTTTTGTGTTGATCTGACTTATGTTGTGGGAGTTATGGCCTTTTAAGCATGACCCTTTGTTATAGCGCCACCATCTGGCTGACATGGGTGATTTGTAGTGCCAGAGTAGTGGGGGGGTCGTATGAATGCACCTACCAAATTTGGTTGGTCTAGGACTTATGGTTGCTGAGCCTCAGACACCTTTAGCTGAGAAACTGAGCCCAAACTAATACAAATCAAAATGGCGGGCAAACTATATGGCTGACATATGTGGTCCCAATAACAAAGTTGTAGAGCACATTCAGATGCATAGGTCTGTGCAGTTTTGTGTTGATCTGACTTATGGTGTGGGCATTACGCATGACCCTTTGTTATAGCGCCACCATCTGGCTGACATAGGTGATTTGTGGTGCCTGAGTAGTGGGGGGCCATAGGAATCCACGTACTAACGTTGGTTGGTCTAGGCCTTACGGTTGCTGAGCCTCACACACTTTTAGCGGAGAAAAATAATAATAATCCTAACAAATACAATAGGGTTCCAGCTGCTTCGCTGCTTGGACCCCTAATAAAACACAACCAATAGTGATACTATGGCAGGATGAGGAAAAACACAGCGGACGAAGGCGAGTTTGATGTTTATTCCTCAACTCCAAAAACCACCTGCAGCAGGAACAACCCTGCACAGGCGAGCCCGGGAACGTAAACCACGCCCCCAGCTCACAGCCCTGCTGGGTGAGAGGCATAGCCCCTAGTGTCCGCCACACAGCCCCCCCCCTCCCCCCGAACACCCAGAAGGGACTCCTGGAAAGAAAATGAGTGTCTCACTGGAGGCTTAAGCAGCCTGCCATAACGGCTGCGCCGTCCCTCAGCCGAAACAGTAGGTGAAACACAGTCCAAAGCCAGCTGAGAAGCTGAATGCTGAACCCGTGAAGATACTGCCGGGGTCCTGGAAGGAGGACGACCCCGACGGGGAACCTGGGCCGGAAACACAACTTCGCCTGCCACCCTGTGCGCCGGTTTAAGCTTATCAAGCGTGACACGCTCCCTACGCCCACCCATATCCAGCACAAAACCCTTAGGACCCGTCTCAAGAACCCGAAATGGACCATCGTATGGGGGTTGGAGGGGCGAGCGGTGAGCATCATGCCGTACAAAAACAAAACGAGCCGACAAGAGCTCCGCAGGCACGAACGACCGCGGAAAACAGTGGTGAACGGGGCCTGGAACCCGAGTGCTGTCGGACAAAAAAGGATAAACGGCCGGACGGGGTCGAGGAGCGGAACTCCAAGGCAAAAATTCCCCAGGGACGCGGAGCGGCTGACCGAGCACCACCTCAGCGGGCGAAGCGTCGAGGTCCTCGTTAGGAGCCGAACGCAACCCGAGCATAACCCAAGGTAAACGATCCACCCAGTTACCATCCGAGAGCTGCGCTGCCTTGAGCGACCGGTGAAAACGTTCACACAAGCCGTTAGCCTGAGGGTGGTACGCGGTAGTGCGGTGTACCTGCACACCCAAGGATCGCGCAAGTGCCGACCAGAGCTCTGACACGAACTGGGGGCCCCTGTCTGAGGTGATATCTGACGGAGTGCCGAAACGGGCGACCCAGGAGGAAAGAAAAGCGCGTGCAACATCCGAGGATGTTGTGGAGGACAGAGGGACAACCTCTGGCCACCTGGTGGTCCGATCTACCATTGTGAGCAGGTGCGTAAAACCCTGTGAAGAAGGTAGAGGGCCCACCAGGTCCACATGCACGTGGTCGAAACGTCTGGCCGGGATCGGAAACGGTTCGAGGGGCGATTTAGTGTGCTGGTGGACCTTAGCGCGCTGGCACGCTACACATGCAGCTGCCCACCCCTTGATGTTCTTGCGGAGGCCAGGCCAGACGAACTTGGAACCAACCAACTTCACCGACGCCCGAACTCCAGGGTGCGAGAGGGAGGGAATCGAATCGAAAAGTCGACGGCGCCAGGCCACTGGAACAATGGGGGAGAGGGGGAGGACTGCCTTCCTGCATCACAGCGTCCTCTAGCTTGAGGCCGGTACGCGTTGACCTAAGGGCAAGGACGTCCGGGTCGCTGGGCTGGTCGGCAGCCATAGCGGAGAAATCCACACCGAGGTGCACAGGACACACAAGCACACACGACAGACAATCAGCAACAGGGTTGGACTTCCCGGCCACATGCTGAATGTCCGTTGTGAACTCAGAGATCGCCGCTAGGTGGCGCTGCTGACGAGCCGACCACGGCTCAGTCACCTTGGACATGGCGAAAGTCAGCGGCTTATGATCCACATAAGCCGTGAATGGGCGACCCTCCAGCAGGAAGCGGAAATGCCGGGTTGCAAGGTGCAGTACCAGCAACTCCGGTCAAAAACGCTGTATTTGCGCTCGCTGTCTCGCAGTTTGCGGCTAAAAAATGCGAGTGGCTGCCACGCATTCGCCACGCGCTGTTCAACCACAGCCCCCACGGCTATGTCAGACGCATCGGTTGTTAAAGCTATGGACGCCGTGGGTGTGGGATGGGTGAGGAGGGCAGCGTTAGCCAGGGCGCACTTAGCTTCGTCAAAGGCCTGGACCCGTTCGGGAGTCCAGTCGACAGGGTCGTTAGCCTTCTTAAGCCGCAAGTCTTCGTAAAGTGGCTGAAGGAGGTGGGCAGCGCGAGGGAGGAAACGGTTATAGAAATTCACCATTCCCAAGAATTCCTGCAATGCCTTAACAGAGACTGGGCGGGGAAATTCCGCCACCGCTTGCACCTTAGAAGGCAACGGGACCGCGCCTTGCGGCGAAATGCGGTGACCCAAGAAGTCAATCACCGGCAGTCCAAACTGACTCTTGGCCGGGTTGACTATCAGGCCGTGTTCGTCCAGACGACGGAAAACCTGTTTCAGGTGCGCCAGGTGCTCTTCAGCTGACGGACTGGCCACTAATATGTCGTCGAGATAAACGAACACGAAAGCAAGGTCACGCAACACCGAGTCCATCAGCCTCTGAAAGGTTTGCGCTGCCCCCTTCAAGCCAAAAGGCATGCGCATGAACTCAAAAAGTCCAAATGGGGTGATCACTGCGGTTTTGGGCACGTCCTCTGCGCGCACGGGAACCTGATGATAGCCGCGCACCAGGTCCACCTTAGAGAAAATAGTGGTACCTGCCAGGCGTATGGAAAAGTCCTGAATGTGTGGCATGGAATAGCGGTCATTGGCGGTGACGTTGTTCAGGCGGCGAAAGTCGCCGCAAGGCCGCCACGACCCATCCGCCTTAGGCATCATGTGAAGCGGCGAGGCCCACGGGGTGTTGGAACGCCTCACTATACCCAGACGCTCCATGATGGCGACCTCGGGCTATGCGCCCGAGGACCGCAGCTGGGTTCCCCGGTCCTACCTGGCCGACCCCGCACTGCTGGAGGAGTTCTATCGGGCCCACGCCCGGTGTCTCCCGTAGGATGGGGGGTCCTGTTGTGGTTACACCGCCCCGAGCTGCCTCCCCGGCACGTTCAAGCCACTCCCACAGCTCGGACGTGCCGGAAACATCCGAGCGCTCGGCTAGCGCTCTGAGGAGACGAGCGATGCGCTGCACTGCACCAGGTGTTTGCCATCATCCATCAGGCACACCTGCGGCAATCAGGCAGCCCTCTACAAGAAGTCTCTCAGAACACCACTCCGGGCTTCGACGTACTGAACCCTGCGGTAAAGCTCTGACAAGCCCTCCAGCGTTCCTTGCATTCTGTTTATTCCCCAGTGTCTCATCTTCGTGTCTCTCTGTTTCCTCCCAAGACCCTCCCTCCGCGACTTCCACGGCTCCCCGCGTCTCCCTCGTCCCCAGCGACCTTCACGTTTTTCCCCGGACCTCTCCTGCGATCTCCCCCCTCGTCCCTCTACCTGGACCCCTCCTTTCGGACTCGACTTCCCGGATCTCGGACCCGGACTTCCTCGGACAACCCCTCTTGGATCACGGAGTGGACTTTCTTGCCAGGTGCACGCACATTATTTCAACACCTCCTGGTCATTTACATACCGCACTCACACATTGTTATACAAGCAATGATGATATGATAACTGTTGCTCAACTCTGATGGTTGTAAAGCACTTTGGCACAAACCTGGTTCTGTGTTAAGCTGCTCTAAAAATAAATGTGACCTTGTTATTATATCACATGACAGGAACATGTTATAGGAAATGTTCCATCATCTCAGCCTCAATAACATCCTCAAACATTTTATGAATGTTGCAGTGAGAATGTTATTCCTTTATTTTGAAACATTGTGGGAATGTTTCATAAAATAAAATGATATAATCTGCTACCTAACAACGTCCCCAAAACATCCCCACAATGATGCAGACAAAACCTTCTACCTGTGTTAGAATACCACACTACAGGAAGTCTGTGAATGTTCTCATTCATCCAGGTCATGGTTGTCCAAAGGAATTGAATCGAGTGCAGCTGGATTTGGTACATATCCGTGAAGACGTTTCGCCTCTCATCCAAGAGGCTTCATCAGTTCGTGCCTTTCTGACTAGACCAAGCTAGTCTGACTGGCTGGTGATGAAACTCAGATATTTATCCTCTTTGGAGTCGTTATCAGAGCTATTCATGTCGATGGCTCTTTGTGATCCAATGTTAAGCAGCGACGGTCGTTGGAGGTGTTAGTTTCGACTTCTTTAGTGCTCCATTCAGTGGTCATGAGTCGCTTGGAGACGTTAGTGAGCGACTGTTGTTCTTTGGAAGCTGGGCTTCTTGAGTCTCCTGGGTAGAGATGAAAGGACGGCATTGTAAGTGGGAGATAAGTGGTGTCGCAGACCTCCTCCTCTGTTGAGGGATGGTTTTTCCAGTTTCGCATAGATGGCTTCCTTCACCCCTCTTTCAAACCATCTATCTTCCCTGTCCAAAATGTGTACGTTGCTGTCCTGGAAGGAGTGTGTCTTCTCCTTTAGGTGCAGATAGACTGCTGAGTCTTGTCCTGAGGAGTCTGGCCTTCTGTGTTGGGCCATCCGTTTGTGTAGTGGTTGTTTGGTTTCTCCTATGTATAGGTCAGTGCAGTCCTCATTACATTGTACAGCATACACCAGATTGCTTTTCCGGGTGTGTGGTACACGGTCTTTCGGATGAACCAGTCTTTGTCGGAGTGTGTTGCTGGGTTTGAAGTATACCGGGATGCGGTGCTTGTTAAAAATTCTCCTGAGTTTCTCTGAGACCCCAGAAACATACGGGATGACTATGTTATTCCTTATGTTCCTCTTCTCCTCATCGCTCACCTGGTTGGTCTTTCTGGAACGTGTTGCAGTTTTCACAAAGGTCCAACTGGGGTAGCCGCAGGTTTTTAAAGCTCCCCTCAGGGAGCTTAACATCGGATCACAAAGAGCCATGGACATCAATAGCTCTGATGACGACTCCAAAGAGGATAAATATCTGAGTTTCATCACCAGCCAGTCAGACTAGCTTGGTCTAGTCAGAAAGGCACGAACTGATGAAGCCTCGTGGATGGGGGGCGAAACGTCTTCTGAAGGTGTGACCTATGGTCATGAGCTTTGGGTAGTGACCGAAAGGGTGAGATCGTGGATACAGAATGAGTTTCCTCCGTAGGGTGTCTGGGCTCAGCCTTAGAGATAGGATGAGGAGGGAGCTCAGAGTAGAGCCGCTGTTCCTTCGCGTCGAAATGAGCCAGTGGAGGTGGTTCAGGCATCTGATTAGGATGCCTCCTGGGCGCCTTCCTTTGGAGGTTTACTGGGTACGGCCAACTGGGAGGAGATCCCGGGGTAGACCCAGAACTCGCTGGAGGGACTTCATGTCCAATCTGGCCTGGGAACGCCTTGGAAACCCCAGGAGGAGCTGGAGGACGTTGCTGGGGAGAGAGACGTCTGGAGTGCCCTACTTAGCTTGCTGCCACCGCGACCCGACCCCGGAGAAGGGGCTACGATGAATGAATGAATAATAATAATAAATTGAGATTGTACCCAAACATTATGAACAGAGCGGATCATAAAACAGAAGCTGCCATGAGAAAGGGAAAGTCCAGTTAAAAATTTATTTGGCCACGGTAAAGCAAAAGCTTATTTTCAGCGTCAGTGTGAAGACAACAGTTCTTTATCAGTAGCAGCTAAACAAAGGCAGGTCTGCATGGAGGAGACTCTGTCCATCAGTCCCACTCGGTGGTTTATAAGGACAGACTCAACTCTTGTCACTCAGTGACACCCATCACACCTACATGTCTCTCATCTGCATGTGCGTCTTGACTCTCACATGTTACAGCGCAGGTAAGTGATCTTTTAAATCTGTATTTCATTCTGCTGGTTCATTGTCTGTGTTGATAGCTGTCTTGTTAAGACAATGTGAGTTATCTCTCTTATCATCCATAAACTACCAACACAGGTCATATATGAAACTCAGCTTATGTCCCATGTATGTAAATATTCACAGTGCATGATCTGGCATGTTAATGTAACATTCTAACTCATGTACACTCCGTAACGGTCATGGTTGTGTGGTCTGGACCATCGGGGCTCGCCTGTTCTCCATCCCCTGATTGGTGTTTCTGTTCACCTGCGCCCCATTTGCCTGAGTGACTTTGATTGGGGTGTTTCTGATAATCACACCAATCAGAGTTGATTTGTTTGGGCATCATGACAATCAGTTGGAAATCATGGCACTCCATGGCACATGGGTGGTACCAGCCATGTGCGTGCAGGTTTTTCTCCCCAACCCAACACTGCTGTAATTCAGATGAGTTCACTGACCACACATCTTCAGCCAAACACAGGAGGAATGGTCAGTGAGCTCAGCAGCTGTAGTGTTGGTCTGAAAGAAAACCTGTGTACACACAGCTCTTCATCACACATGGTTGAGTGCCATTGTCGTACGATCTGAATCTCCAGCTATATAATAACCTCCTCCCTCCCTCCCGACCCATTTCCCCAGTCTCACACGATCCTCTTCCCCTTCCTCAGCTGTTGAGGGCCAATCAGGGCCTGATGAGGTCTGGCCCCGTGATCAGCCATTAGAGGAGGGTGAGGAAGAGGAGGAGTCCGCTTTAGTTGAGTACAATGACCCCTGTACAGAGGAGGACCCTCCCTGGGCTCCAGCAACCTACCTTGAGAAAGGTAGAGGATTTACGAAGAGACTGATTCTAAAACCAGATGCTAACCATCAGCACAACATATGGACCAAGCGAGACAACAGCTGGGATGAGAGTAAAGAACAAAAGAAGATGAACATCGCAATTTCGATGCTTAAAGCAGCCAATATGTCAACACCATGTCATCATTACGAGATTAGATCTTATCCAGCACAAAAGACATGGAATTGTTATTATTGTGTTTTTTCTCATTATTGTTGTTGTTAATAAATATAGTAGTGGCAGTGTTGGTGGTGGTAATAGTAATCACAGTAGAACTAGTAGTAACAGACCTAAAGATGTGATTATTATCACAGTCTATTTTCTTTATTAGTGGGAGTAGTGGTCACAGCAGTAGTTATAATGGTAGTGTCTCTCGTAGGAGCAGTGATAGCTGTGTTTGTAGTACTTAGCTTTAATAGTACTAATAATTAGTAATAATAGTGGTAGTATAAGCACTGTGAATATTACTTGTACTACAAGTTGTTAACGTTATTGTTGGTTTACTGTTAACCAGCAGCGTGCTTAACTGCGTGTTTGTCTCCCTCTAGTGGTGGCCATCTATGACTACATGGCTGATCAGGAGGACGAGTTGTCCTTCCAAGAGGAGCCATTATCTGTGTAATCAAGAAAAACGAGGATGGCTGGTATGAAGGTGTGATGAACGCCACCACAGGCCTGTTTCCAGGAAGCTACGTTGAGGCCATCATGCACTACGCTGACTAAGGGGGAGGGGGGGTGTCTTTCTGTCTCCAGCTCACTTTTCACTTTATCTTCCTTTTTCTGGAGTTTCCACTTTTCTGTCCTCACGCTGTCGACTGCTCTTTTTCTCCTCCTCTCTTTCATTACCGTCACGTCTCTTTCTCACTTTGTGCCTTGCTGTCTCGGTCTTCACCCGCTCCCAGACTCACCTTGACCCCTCATCTTTGCTTGTGACCCTCCCAGCCTGGTGTAAAACAACCAAAAGTATCTGTATTTCATGGGGATGCACTTGTCATCACAGCCTTGACTAGAAGTGTTGCCTCTCTTGTCCTGCGGGGACCAAAAAGAAGAAGGTCTGTGTTAGTTAGTAGTGAGAAGTAGTGAAAGGCTGGTGGATATGAGGCCTGCCAGTGTTGTGTTAGCCAAGTCATCATTACACAAGTCATAGTATTTGTATTGTTTCCCCCAACCATCGTTTATCAGTTAGATTGTTATCACGGGGAATATTTTTTCCTTGAGGTGTCACTAAATCATCAGTAGGACACCTTCCAAGCCCTACCCCATCCCTCCACCTTAACCAAACCACCCACACACAGACATGTCCTTCTCAACAGCCCTCGATGCAGCAGCGTAACCATGGAGAATAAACCCAGCTCTCTTCGTGCTGCGGAAAACCTCATCTTCCTCTGATCAGAGGGGTGAGAATACGACACATATGGGGGGGGGGTGGATTGATGACTCTTTTAAGACAGATGAGAGGAGGGAACAGGAAGACACAAGGAGAGAGACTTTGGCGCCAGTGATGTCTTATCTCACCAAACTAGCAGAAAGCAAACAGCAATGGAACTACAGCAGATTAAGGAGCGACATGAACTCTCTTCCTCTGTGTAGCAGATGAAGGAAGTTCAAGTCCTGTTTGCCTCTGTACTTCCTGTCTGTCTGAGCAAAGAGAGAGTGGTTATGGCTCAGGTGGACGGTCGCTCTGTGATGCGATGCTTTTGTCCCTGGCAGCAGACCATGTTGCTTGCGTCACAAATCATTGTGTGTGAAACGTGTGAGTCAAGCCTTGCTTCCTGCGGTTGGAGGGTCATGGTGGACATGACCTTGGTGTTTTCTACATTTTTCAAAGATGCATGTGGAATATATCTCTGTTAAAAGAGTTGTGAGTACACATTTTAATGTGAGCACAAAAACATACACTACATTATGCACTTATGTGTCCCGGATGTGCTGGAAAGTCCGACATTTCAACTTCTTACTGGAAAAATGGGGTCGTCTGGTCCTTTAAGTTGAAGTGTGAAACTCAGAGCGTTTCTTTTCAGTCTGTAGGTCACCAAGATGCACTTATTAGAGCTCAGCAAGGCTGATTAGCATAATAGTACACAGCATTATTCACAATGTCTTCTCTTAAATACATATAACTTTGATTTTCAACATTGAATGGTCTCAAACTTTATGAAAAATAAAAACTGTGTGTTAAATGGCCAAACACAAGTTTGAAATATTAATTTACAACACAGCTGATACATTTCTTTGGTAATGGGCCAGTTTACATTGCAAAATATTACTGACATAATGCCAGCCATATTAACGTCAGTCTCTTGTGGGTGTCCATATTTGTCCCCTGTTATTTCCAGTCTGGCCACTGGGAGGTGCAGCACTTCTTTTTTGTGACCAACCAGCTAGAATTTCTGACGTCTGAGACCAAGTGGAACACAACTTAATTGTTTCAACACAGTTTAGAAACAAAAAAGTACCATGATGCAACAGCACGTGTGTCCATGCCCCTGTCTTAGACTTAGACTGTCTTAGACTTAGACTGTCTTAGACTTAGGCTGTCTTAGACTTGGACTGTCTTAGACTAAGGCTGACTTAGACTTAGACTGTCTTAGACTTAGACTGAAATGGATGATCCGCAGTGACGACCCCTAACAGTAGCAGCCGAAAGTAGTAGCAGTAGTAGCAGTAGTAGTAGCAGTAGTAGTAGTAGTAGTAGCAATAGTAGCAGTAGCAGTAGCAGTAGTAGTAGTAGTAGTAGTAGTAGTAGTAGTAGTAGTGGTAGTAGCAGTAGCAGTGGTAGTAGCAGTAGCAGTACTAGCAGTAGTAGTGGCAGTAGCAGTAGCAGTAGTAGTGGTAGTATTAGTAGTGGTACTGGTAGTAGCAGTATTAGTAGTAGTACTGGTAGTAGCAGTAGTAGTCGTAGTAGCAGTAGTAGTAGTACTAGTAGTGGTAGCAGTATTAGTAGTAGTAGTGGTAGTAGCAGTAGTAGCAGTAGTAGTAGTAGTAGTGGTAGTAGTAATAGTAGCGGTAGTGGTAGTGGTAGTAGTAGTAGTGGTAGTAGCAGTATTAGTAGTAGTACTGGTAGTAGCAGTAATAGCAGTAGTAGTTGTAGTAGCAGTAGTAGTAGTACTAGTAGTGGTAGTAGTAGTAGTAGTAGTAGTCGTAGTAGCAGTATTAGTAGTAGTAGTGGTATGTAGCGCTATCTATCCCTTTTAACTGTCAAGGACAACGCTCCTGAGTTCTCTATACAACTCGGTATCCAATAAACTATTGAAGTTTGGTAACTTCGCTTTTTATGTGTTTAAAGTATGTTCTAAAGGCTCTAAATGTCTTACAGTGTCATCTGGTAACTCCAAGTAAAAGGTTGACTACCCCTTTAAGGCGCTCAAATATGGCATATGACCCCTTTAAGGCAATCTAACATGGTCTAGACACCTCAATGTGTCACCGAGTAACTTATATTAAAATGGTGGACTAGCCCTTTAAGGTTGTTTCAACATGTCACTTACCATAGCCTAGACACCACAGGAATAAACACACATGAATAATCCACACTCACACAGGTACATAGAATTATATATACAAATGTATTATGAGTAATAATTATTAGAATGAATGAAAGTGATAAGCCTCAATGGCTAACAAGCATCTGCATTCAGATACACACAAATTAATCAGACTAACACATTAGCATACAGCTCAATAACCCTATAACTAAGCCGGCAATAAAATAAAGGAAAGTCAACCCCCAGTTGCAGGCCTGTTTCTTTATCGGGTACGTTGGGGCCCTAAACAGCCCTCTTTGCTCCTCGTGGAAGCCCGCATATCCGGCTTGTACTCAAAGAATGCTCCTCTTCGTCTCGCGCTTCCCGCCGCAGCGCAGCAGCGAACGTCAGGCCGGCAGTCATCCCAGCTAACTGGCTAGTTAGCCGTTAGCACCATCTCACGGTCGAACCGTGCGCTCGCCTCGGCAGCACAACACGGCAACAGACGACTCCTTCTGCGTTCCTCGATGGTCGCATGAACACACCACTACACTGTGACTGATAACGTTACTTCGCTGAACTAGAAGACGGCCCGACTCACTGTGGGGAGAGCCCCTTACTGCATCCAGTCCATTCGCCCGTCTTGCTGTGCTAGCTAGCAACGAACACCGACTGGCTAGCTCGCTCCGTAACGTCGCTGGGTCCACATATGGGACTGACGAGTAGTCAGTTTGTCTCCCCAATCCACACAAACAGTTCCCGGGATGGGTCTCGGTCAGACACCCGCACACATCACTGTTCACTAAACTTCAATTACATTTCTCTCACCGCAAAATAGCGTATAACAACTCGACATCAAACTGCTCCGTTTTGCTCACACAAGGGACGAGTGACCTACTTTCTCTCCCCGTTCAGTCTGCTCGCGCTGACGATCCCCGCTGCCCTCTCAACCAATCACATTCAAGGTAAGTTATTCTATCCACAGCCAACCAATCACAACAATGGTAAGTTTTCAGCAATAAAAGTAAATGCATTTCACATTGATAAACAACTGTTTTGCAGAACAATATCAACAATATAATATATTCATATTCAAAAGGTATACAAAATAACAAACATAGGCCAAACTCTTATCTAATAGTACAATATCATATATCTAAGGCCTATAATTTAACCACAGGGTTACACCCTCCGCCTACTGAACGTGTGAATGCCCTCATTCACCTAAATCTAACTAGCAAGGTCTCTGAACATCTGAGGGTATAAACTAAGTGTGGTGCACTAACTCTTTCCTATCCTGGTAGTGACACCTCTATGTACTGTAGTTATAGGCGTATCTCTGGCTTTTCCTGGCTCATCATAGGTAAGTCTTACGACTGGCTTTACTAAACTCTTGGGCCTACCTGCTGGTTGTCTTTGGGGACTAGCTTCCTCATCTACGCTGCTAGCTTAGCCCTCATCTATGTCAGACTCTGACTCTTGAGCTAACTCTTCTTCAGACTCATTCTCCCTCTCTTCTTCTTCTTCACTTTGGTCTTCGTCATTGTTGTCATCATTTGGGTCTTCGTCATTATTCTCTTCAGTTCTAGCACCAGGAGGTTCCTCTTCCTCCTGAGGGATAACTGCTTGTTCCTGTGCAGCTCTACGCTTGTTCAGGACATCTTCCAGGTAATGGCTGTAGGGTCTTGGTATCGGTCTCTCGTACTCAGACTCTGTAGATGAGTCGGTCGAGCCCTCTTCACTATCCTCTTCTTCTGTACTGACTGTTTGAGACTGTTTGGTTTGTTTCTTCTTTCTTGTGTCGGCTCTTGTCTTTGGCTTTGGTGGTGGTCTGTTGTCGCTCTCTTCTCTTTGCATTCTGACTTGCTGCCTGATAGGTAAGAGATGATCTCGGTGCAATGTTCTAATTCCTCCGTTTCCATCCTCCTGCTTCACTCTGTAGACAGGTAAGTTTGGCATGTGACTCACAACCACATGAGGAATCTCTTTCCATCGGCTTTGGAGTTTGTGCTTGCCTTTGAGTCCGAGATTCTTCACCAACACTCTGTCGCCGGGTTCCAGGGTTTGTGATCCCACCCTGCTGTCATAGGCTCTCTTGTTCCTCTGGTGTGTTTTGTCGGCTGTGGCAGAGGCCAGTTGGTATGCCTTCTGCAGATCTTCTTTGAGTCTAGCCACATAGCGTGAGTGGTGACCGACATCATAGCCATCGGGAGACGTCCCGAAACACACATCCACGGCCAGCCTTGCCTCTCTCCCGTATAGTAAGTAGTATGGCGAGTAGCCGGTTGCATCAGACCTACTGGCATTGTAGGCATGCACAACGTGGGGCACTTGCTCACTCCACCGCCTCCTCTTCTCTGGATTCAGTGTGCCTAGCATGGACAGCAGGGTACGGTTGAACCGTTCTGGTTGTGGATCTCCTTGTGGGTGGTAGGGAGAGGTCCTGGACTTTCGTATCCCCATCACTTTCAGCATTTCTCTGATTGTCTGGCTTTCGAAGTCTCGGCCTTGGTCTGAATGGATCCTTGCTGGCAGACCATAGTTTACGAAGAACTTCTCGTTGAGAACTTTTGCGACTGTGAGTGCCTTCTGGTTCTTCGTTGGGTAGGCTTGTGCATAGCGGGTAAAGTGATCAGTGACCACTAGCACGTTGCCAATACCCTTGCAGTCTGGCTCCACGGAGAGGAAGTCTATACAGACTAAGTCCATTGGCCCATTGCTCCGGATCTGGTGGAGCGGCGCAGCTCTCTGACAGGGACTCTTCCGTGAGACACACTTCCCGCAGTTTTTGACATACTGCTCTGTCTCTCCTGCCATTCTTGGCCAGTAGAATCTTGCCTTCAGCAGGTCAGTTGTTCTCTCGATGCCTAGATGTCCCATATCATCGTGTAAGGACTTTAGCACGACACCCCTGAACACGGCAGGCAGCACCAGCTGAGAGGACTCTTCTCCTGATGGTCTCTTGCTAATGCGATGGAGTAGGCCGTCTCTCAGTTGTAGTCTTCCCAGCTCCCTTTTCATCTGGCTCACATCTGGATTGGCTTCCAGATCCTCTGGCCATTGGCCGTGTTTCAGAGCTTGGATCGTCAGTCCTATCAAAGGATCCTCTTTCTGTGCGGCTTTAAGCTCGGACCTGGACATCTGTCCTAGCGCACTCACATCCACGCGCGTGGGGAAGGCGTAGAGCTCAGGGACACTTTCAGGACGAGATCCTAGCTGTTCAGCATATCTCGGAGATGTCTTTGGGGAGCTCAGAACGCTTACTCGTCGACAGATTGACTGCACGCCAGCTTGTGAGATGGTCTCCCAGTCTCTTTGCCTCTCTTCACCCCTCTCTTGCCTCGACAGCAGGTCAGCGTCGATGTTGCTTTTCCCAGGTCGGTAGCGGATGTCGAACTCATAGGTAGACAGATCGGCCAGCCACCGATGCCCTGTGGCGTTGAGCTTGGCTGTAGTGAGTACGTACGTGAGGGGATTGTTATCAGTTCGTACTGTGAATCTGGCTCCGTAGAGGTAATCATGGAACTTGTTCACCACTGCCCATTTGAGGGACAGGAACTCCAGTTGATGGATGGGATAATTCATCTCAGATGCGCACAGCTTCCTGCTAGCAAACGCCACCGGCCTCAACCCCTCTGGGTACTCCTGGTACAGGACGGCTCCCAATCCCGTTAGACTGGCGTCCACCTGAAGGACATAGGGCTTGTTGGGATCAGCAAACGCCAAGACGGGTGCGTGGGTGAGACAAGTGATGATCTGGGGGAATGCTGCAGTGCAGGCCAGGTCCCATCGCTCTCCGAAGGGTTCAGACTCCTTCAGGTAGACTTTCTTGGAGTCCTTCGCAGCTCTCTTTCCGTGCTGTTTTGGGGCGTATCCTTTTGTCAGCTCGGTCAGGGGCCTGACGATGGAGGAGTAGTTGGCGATGAACCGTCTGTAGTATCCGCAGAAGCCGAGAAAGGATCGCAGAGTCTTCAGGTCAGTAGGCTGGGGCCAGGTGGTGACTGTTTCGATCTTGGCTGGATCAGTGGCGACACCGTTAGCAGATACGATGTGCCCGATGTACTTGACTTTGCTCTGGCCAAACTGACACTTGTCCAGAGAGATCTTCAGCCCCGCCTCTTGCAGCCTGTCGAGGACTTTGACGTGCCTCTCCTCATGTTCCTCTAAGGTCCTTCCGAAGACTATCAAATCATCGAGGTAGACGAGCACTTCCAGGAGATTCATGTCACACACGGCTTTCTCCATGAGCCGCTGGAACATGGCTGGAGCTCCGGTGATCCCCTGGGGCATTCTCTCGAATTGGTAGAACCCCAGTGGGCAGATGAACGCCGTCTTCTCCTCGTCTTCCTCCTTCATGGCGATTTGATAGTATCCGCTTCTTAGATCCAGTACGCTGAACCACTGGCTTCCGGACAGGCAGTCCAGCGCGTCGTCAATACGAGGGGTTGTGTACTGATCGGGGATGGTTCAACTGTTCAAGGTGCGGTAGTCGATGCACATCCTCACTTTCCCATTCTTCTTCCGCGCGATCACTATGGGTGATGCGTAGAGGCTTCGGGACTCCTTGATAATGCCTGCTGCTATCAGCTCTTGCATATGTCGTCTCACGTCATCAATGTCAGCTGGGGCAAGGCATCTGGACCGCTCACGGAAGGGTCGCTCATCCGACATCCTGATACTGTGCTCCACGCCTTTGGCCAAGCCAACATCCCATTCGTGTAGGGAGAAGACATCCGCACGTTGTGTGAGCTTCGTGTGGAGTCGCTCCTTCCACTCCTGAGGTAGTGGCGAGTCACCGAAGTCAATCTCGCTGGCATCCCACTCCACTGAATTTGGTTCTTTTTTGTGGGTGGAGGTAACGACATCTGTGGCATACACGTGACCCAGTACTGCTCCAGCAGGTATGATGGCTTCTTTGAGTGACTCATTCTGCAGCAGGACTGTGAACTGTTTGGGGTCAACATCATAGCTGGGCACTACTATTGACGTCAGTAGCACGCCGGCAGGGAGGGGTTTGGTGGGAGAGTCATCCATCATCAGGATCTCTTTCTCCACTGGCTGGGTGAACTCTACTTTGCAGCTGGCCGCACGGCTGGCCCCAGGCGGTAGAATGAGCGAGCCTGGACCAAGCCACTTCACATATCCCACTCCCTCGTCTCCATCTTCCGTATCGTGTAGCGGGAGGTTTGGTCCAGTCTTTGTCCCAGCATCCATCTTCTTGACTCCAATGGTTTGGGCGAGGTGCACACCCACCATTTCTCCATACAGACTTGCGAGACGCTTAGGTAGATTGGCCTTGGCGTTGGTCCCCACAATGATTGGTGTTTGCTCTGGGCCTCTCGGTGTCGGGCAGATCAGGGCGAGCACGGAGATTGTCTCAGGGGCACCAGTGACTTTCTGGGGGAATTCCATCTCCACCACAACGTATCCTCTGTAGGGGTAGCTGGACTCACTCAAACCCCAGATGTCTAGGCCGTCTACTGGGTAGATGGGTACATCAGGTATGAACTTCTTGTACCAGCCTTCGAAGATTATGGTGACCTGAGAGCCACTGTCTAGTAGGGCAGTAGACAGATGTCCGTTCACCTTCACTGGCTCGAAGGATGGGGCTCCGATTAAGCCTGTTGGCATGTTTGGGCCTCGCTGTACGTCAACAGCACTTTTCTTGGACATGACAAGTCACATTACCAGTAGAACTATCACTGGAAGGCTTCTGGCTCATGACTTGGCCTCTCTTCCGTGACTGGATCAGCTTCTGAATCATCTTGCTCTGGTTCTCAGTGTTTTGATATTTAACAGCAAAGTGGCCGCTTTCACCATACCGGTAACAGAAGTGTTCATCGGAGCCACTGCGAGGCCCTTGGGGCCTGTGACGTACAGGGCGTGTCGTCTCCACTGTCATAACTGCTGCTTGGTTCTCTAGGGGACTGACTTGTCCGTGTGAGAGATTATGCTGCAGTTGCTTGACTTGCTTATTTAAGGCTGACACTTCAGGGTCCTGCCAGTGTTCCTGTTCGGGTCTGGCGACTTTAACCTCTTCAGTGACAGAGGGGCCCTTTGTTGACATGGTAGCGAACATTTACCTCAACTCCTTGATCTCGGCTTTCAGGTTCTGGATCTCGTCCTGCTTGCTATCATCATGTTTGGCGTAGATAGACTGCACTGAGGGGTTCAGTTTACTCCGAGAGGCTTCATACTCCTCCTCACTGCGGATTTCGCTGAGCAGATCCACAAAGTTGGGAGGCTTGTCCGTCCTTTCTCTCAGTCTAAGCCGGATGAGCATCAGATCAGCCTCGATCCCGCCTCGAAGTAGCTGCTCTACACGGGCATGGTCAGCCCGGTCGGCTGGAAGTCCACCCTTCTGCACTACTTTGGTGAGGGAACTCTCCAGGCGTCTCAGGAACTCAGACAGCTTCTCTCTGGGTTTCTGCTGTAGTAAGCGGAAGGAGAAATACAGATCTTCCCCTGACTCTGCTGTTCCGAACGCGCGCTCCAGTGCTTCCAGGCACATTGCAGGACTCATGTTGGGGTCGGACACTCGCACAGCTTTGACTGTCTCCAATGCTGGCCCTTTGAGGCTTTCCATGATCCGTCGCCTTTTCTCCTTGCCACTGCAGTCACTCTCTTCAACCATGAGTTGAGCTTGCTCTAGCCAGTGATCAAATGGCTCTTCACCAGCTGGAGTGGGTAGGTTTCCTGAGAAGATCCGTAGTCGCCGACAGCCACCACTGTCTGAGGAAGGCTTGGAGGTTTTATCGAGTAGGTCGCCGACCACTCGTAGGAGGGCTTCAGTGGCTGATAGGGGTTCGGCTGCGGGTGGAGTAGTGGCGACGAAAGCCTGCAGGTCCTCGTCTGTCTTCCCCTCAGCTCGCAGTAAGGCTCTCAATTTACTATTGAAGTCTTCAACTGTAGCTTCCGGCTCCCCTACCATGACGATGGGCCATGCCTCTTGTCCTTCGATAGGTAGCACTTCAGGGGGGACGGTCTCTGACTTGACGCTCTCTCGACACTCACACAGCACCATCAGCTTCCTTAGCTTCGTACTGAACCTCCTTCCTCTAACTCGTACTCTTCCCAAACACTTGATGGTTTCCATGGCTTCTTCAACTTTGGCAGTTTCGGTATCTTCAGGTGCTAGAACCATTACTGCACGGTCCTCTTGCAGGCCCTCACGTCTGCACCAGCTCTTTAGATCACTAACTAACTCCATGTTTGCTTGTTGTCTTGTATCTCTATGTAAAATTACTAATAATGACTCAATTCTAATTTCTTGGCTCAGGTAACTGACTAATGACTAATTTAATGACTTGGACTTAAAAGTACTGGTATTACATACAGTTAAACAGATAAAAAGATCCCAGCGGTGCCTCCATTTATGTAGCGCTATCTATCCCTTTTAACTGTCAAGGACAACACTCCTGAGTTCTCTATACAACTCGGTATCCAATAAACTATTGAAGTATGTTAACTTCGCTTCTTATGTGTTTGAAGTATGTTCTAAGGGATATAATTGTCTTACAGTGTCATCTGGTAACTCCAACTAAAAAGTTGACTACCCCTTTAAGGCGCTTAAATATGGCATATGACCCCTTTAAGGCAATCTAACATGGTCTAGACATCTCTGGGTGTCACTAGGTTACTTCCAGTAAAAAGGTAGACTAGCCCTTTAAGGTTGTCTCAACATGTCACTTACCATAGCCTAGACACCACAGGAATAAACACACATGAATAATCCACACTCACACAGGTACACAGAATTATATATACAAATGTATTATGAGTAAGAATTATCAGAATGAATGAAAGTAATAAGCCTCAATGGCTAACAAGCATCTGCATTCAGATACACACAAATTAATCAGACTAACACATTAGCATACAGCTCAATAACCCTACAACTAAGCCAGCAATAAAATAAAAGAAAGTCAACCCCCAGTTGCAGGCCTGTTTCTTTATCGGGTAGGTTGGGGCCCTAAACAGCCCTCTTCGCTCCCCTTGTAAGCCCGCACATCCAGCTTGTACTCACAAAGAATGCTCCTCTTCGTCTCGCGCTTCCCACCGCAGCGAATGTCAGGCCGGCAGCCCTCCTAGCTAACTGGCTAGTTAGCCGTTAGCCGTTAGCACCATCTCACGGTCGAACCGTGCGCTCGCCTCGGCAGCACAACACGGCAACAGACGACTCCTTCTGCGTTCCTCGATGGTCGCATGAACACACCACTACACTGTAACTGATAACGTTACTTCGCTAAACTAGAAGACGGCCCGACTCACTGTGGGGAGAGCCCCTTACCGCATCCAGTCCATTCGCCCGTCTTGCTGTGCTAGCAACGGACACCGACTGGGTAGCTCGCTCCGTAACGTCGCTGGGTCCACATATGGGACTGACGAGTAGTCAGTTTGTCTCCCCAATCCACACAAACAGTTCCCGGGATGGGTCTCGGTCAGACACCCGCACACATCACTGTTCACTAAACTTCAATTACATTTCTCTCACCGCAAAATAGCATATAACAACTCGACATCAAACTGCTCCGTTTTGCTCACACAAGGGACGAGAGACCTCCTTCTCCCCGTCCAGTCTGCTCGTGCTGACGTTTTCCGCTGCCCTCTCAACCAATCACATTCAAGGTAAGGTATTCTCTCCACAGCCAACCAATCACAACAATGGTAAGTTTCAACACGAAAGCAAATGCATTTCACATTGGTAAACAACTGTTTTGCAGAACAATATAAACAATATAATATATTCATATTCAAAAGGTATACAAAATAACAAACATAGGCCAAACTCTTATCTAATAGTGCAATGTAATATATCTAAGGCCTATAATTTAACCACAGGGTTACAATTACTATATGTGATACATGATTACAGAAATATGATTTGTGATGTTAAAAAGAATAGATCGAATGTTCAGATCGCACAGTTCATATTAGAAAAGCCTACTGTATTTCGTAATGTAAAACTCAAACTCCCAGCAGGCTTAGCGACAAGGAAACAGGAAGTTGATTCGGTTGACAGTCGAGACTCGTGCGAGAGCAGTGCGCTTAGAGATTAGCAAGAAAAACCTTACCATTAGCTTTTGCGAATGTACTATGTCTGCAACCATTTTCATATAAAGAAGCTTCGTTTTATAATCCGGTTTTTGTGGTCTTTGCTGTTCGAGAAGGGAATATAATTCCTACACCCAGCAGCACTCAGGCCCAACGGGAAGAACACAAACACCTGAGGGAAGCTTTAAAAACCTGCAGCTGCCCCAGTTGGACCTTTGTGAAAACATAACACGTTCCAGAAAGACCAACCAGGTGAGCGATGAGGAGAAGAGGAACAGAAGGAATAACATAGTCATCCCGTATGTTTCTGGGGTCTCCGAGAAACTCAGGAGAATTTTTAACAAACACCGCATCTTCAAACCCAGCAACACACTCCGACAAAGACTGGTTCATCCCAAAGACCGTGTACCACACACCCGGAAAAGCAGTCTGGTGTATGCTGTACAATGCAATGAGAACTACACTGACCTATACATAGGAGAAACCAAACAACCACTACACAAACGGATGGCCCAACACAGAAGGCCAGACTCCTCAGGACAAGACTCAGCAGTCTATCTACACCTAAAGGAGAAGACACACTCCTTCCAGGACAGCAACGTACACATTTTGGACAGGGAAGATAGATAGTTTGAAAGAGGGGTGAAGGAAGCCATCTATGCGAAACTGGAAAAACCATCCCTCAACAGAGGAGGAGGTCTGCCACACCACCTATCTCCCACTTACAATGCCGTCCTTTCATCTCTACCCAGGAGACTCAAGAAGCCTGGCCTCCAAGAACAACAGTCGCTCACTAACGGCTCCAAACGACTCATGACCACTGAATGGAGCACTAACGAAGTCAAAACTAACACCTCCAACGACCGTCGCTGCTTAACATCGGATCACAAAGAGCTATTGACATCAATAGCTCTGATAATGACTCCAAAGAGGATAGATATCTGAGTTTCATCACCAGCCAGTCAGAGTAGCTTGGTCTAGTCAGAAAGGCACGAACTGATGAAGCCTCTTGGATGAGAGGCGAAACGTCTTCACGGATATACAGAGCTGCTTGAAAGTTTGTGAACCCTCCAGACAGGGTCACTGTTTTTGCAAAAAACATTAAAATAAGCTTATTACACATACATCCAAACCCAATTTGTAAAGCACACCTTCCAAATAATGGACACACACACAAAAAGCGATATATTTTCATTATTTAATTCAACAAAGGTGGTTTATTTCACAAAAACTGAAAATTTAACATGTGCAAAAGTATGTGAACCCTTGTATTAGTAGCTTGTGGCTCCTCCTTTTGCAGCCATTACTTCAACCAAACGTCTTCTGTAACCACTAACCAGTCTCACGCATCTGCTTATGGAGATTTTTGCCCACTCCTCCTTGCAGAACTCAGCCAGTTGAGAGAGGTTGGAGGGACATCTGGTATCTGCCAACTTCTTCAGGTCTCACCACAACATTTCAATTGGATTAAGGTCCGGACTTTGACTGGGCCAATCCAGAGTACGAATCCTCTTTCTCTGAAGCCATGGCTTTGTAGTTTTGCTGGAATGCTTTGGGTCATTGTCTTGTTGCACAATCCATTTTCATCCCAGGTTCAACTCCCTGGCTGATGGCAGGAGATTCTGGTCAAGAATTTGTTGATATGCTGGAGAATTCATGGTCCCTTGGATAATATGGAGTCGTGCAGGTCCAGAAGCAGAAAAGCAGCCCCAGACCTTCACATTTGCACCACCATGCTTCACTGTTGGGAGGAGGTTCTTTTCTTCATATGCAGTGTTGGCTTTTCTCCAAACATGTTGGTTTTGATCGTGACCAAATAATTATATTTTGGACTCGTCTGTCCAGAGAATGGACTTCCAGAAGGCCTCTGGTTCGTCCAAGTGCTCTCTGGCAAAGTTGAAACAGGCAGCTTTGTTCTTTTTTGAGAGCAGAGGCTTCCTTCTAGCAACCCTCCCATGGATGTCATGGCTATTCAATTTTCGTCTGATTGTAGACGCATGCACATTTGTCCCAGATGCTACCAGAGAGGTCTGCAACTCTCTAGAGGTGATGTGTGGGTTGGCCTTTACCTGATGTATTATTTATCTGGTGCTTCTGGGTGATATTTATGATGGGCGTCCGCTTCTAGGCAGAGTTGCTGTCATGTGGAAGGCCGTCCATTTGTAAATTATATGTCTTACAGTGGATGGATGGAGCTGGATTTTTTTGAAGATGGTCTTATATCCCTCCCCAGACTGATGGGCTATCACTACCGTCTCCTTCATGTCCTCAGATATCTCCTTTGCTCTCGGCATTGTTGATTTGTATGGGACCACAGTGGTTTGGTTGGTTTTCTCTCTCTTTTAATTAGTGCAGGCCAAACCCTTTCCCAAGGATGTCTCATTTCATTGGTCTGCTTAAATGATTAATTAAGCACCCAAATGTGTTTCACCCGAGTCTGTTACCTGCTTGACTTAACCAGTGCAGCTGGGGGTTCACTTACTTTTCACATACCCTAATTCCATGTTTCATGTAGTTTTTGGGCTACTTAAACAAGTCCCACTAAACAAGTACATGCAACTGATAAACATATATCTGACATTTCATATATAAAAACTGGTGATGATAGAATAAGAAAATCAAAAAACAACAGAAACATCTAAACTGCTCAAGGGGTTCACATACTTTCACGCAGCACTGTATACGAAATCCAGCTGCACTCGATTCAATTCCTTTGGACAACCATGACCTGGATGAATGAGAACATTCACAGACTTCCTGTAGTGCGGTATTCTAACACAGGTAGAAGGTTTTGTCTGCAGCATTGTGAGGATGTTTTGGGGACGTTGTTGAGGTAGCAGATTATATAATTTTATTTTAGGAAACATTACCACAATGTTTCAAAATAAAGGAATAACATTCTCACTGCAACATTCATAACATGTTTGAGGATGTTATTGAGGCTGAGATGATGGAACATTTCCTATAACATGTTCCTGTCATGTGATATAATAACAAGGTCTCGGTCAAGGTCACATTTATTTTTAGAGCAACTCAACACCAAGCCAGGTTTGTGCCAAAGTGCTTTACAACCATCAGAATTGAGCAACAGTTATCATAAAACATAAGTACATACGTACACACATGCATCATCAACATCATCATCATCATCATCATCATCATCATCATCGTCGGTCACTCGAAGCGAGTAGGACTGTCCTCTCAATTGGTTTGTCTACTTGTGGGTCTTCAGATGGTTGTAGAGGCAGATCTGCGATCCACATACTTTGGTGCAGTGTGGACAGGGGAAAGTGGTGGTGGTGGTTGGTGGTGGTAGTTGAGTCTTGTTCTCTGTCTCCTTGTGGTGCTGTGGTTTTTTCTCTGCAGCACATTGGAGCTCCATTTCATGACATGCAGCTACCTCCTGCACGGATTTCTTCCAGGAGCATCTATCCAGTGCAATGTCTTCCCAGGTGCTCGATGTGATGGTGAATTTCTTCAGACTGGGCTTGATATTGTCCTTGAAACGGATTTTTTCTTTTACCTGCCGGGAGCTCACTGACCTTCCTTCAGCTGGGGTACAGGATCTCTTTGGGGAGACATGTGTTGGACATGCGGATGACACGGCCTGTCCATCAGAGTTGGTGCTGCATTATTGTGGTCGTGATGCTAGTCATGTTGGCTTCTTCCAGAACACTGATGTTGGTGCGTCTGTCCTTCCAGCTGATCCTCAGCATCTTTCATAAGGATCTTTGGTGGTATTGTTCCAGGACTCTCAGGTGCCTGCTGTAGGTGGTCCATGACTCTGCTTCATACAGTAGGGTGGGGGGAACCACCTCTCTGTAGACCAGGAGTTTTGTTTGGGCCTTTAGGTCTCGGTCTTCAAAGACTCTTACTGAGTCTGGCATAAGCACCACTGACACAACTCAGGAGATGGTTGACCTCAGACTCGATGTCAGTTTATGAGGAGAGAAGGCTGCCGAAGTAGGAGAAGTGATCAACGTCTTCAATAAACACACACATACGTATCTCTGTTAAAAGAGTTGTGAGTACACATTTTAATGCGAGCACAAAAACATATACTACACTATGCACATATGTGTTCCGGATGTGCTGGAAAGTCCGACATTTCAACTTCTTACTGGAAAAATGGGGTCGTCTGGTCCTTTAAGTTGAAGTGTGAAACTCAGAGCATTTCTTATCAGTCTGTAGGTCACCAAGATGCACTTATTAGAGCTCAGCAAGGCTGTATAGCATAATAGTACACAACATTATTCACAATGTCTTCTCTTAAATACATATAATTTTGATTTTCAACATTGAATGGTCTCAAACTTCATGAAAAATAAACACTGTGTGTTAAATGGCCAAACACAAGTTTGAAATATTAATTTACAACACAGCTGATACATTTCTTTGGTAATGGGCCAGTTTACATTGCCAAATATTACTGACATAATGCCAGCCATATTAACGTCAGTCTCTTGTGGGTGTCCATATTTGTCCCCTGTTATTTCCAGTCTGGCCACTGGGAGGTGCAGCACTTCTTTTTGTGACCGACCAGCTAGAATTTCTGACGTCTGACATCAAGTGGAACACAACTTAACTGTTTCAACATGGTTTAGAAAAAAAAAAGTACCATGATGCAGCAGCACGTGTGTCCATGCCCCTGTCTTAGACTTAAACTGACTTAGACTTAGGCTGTCTTAGACTTAGACTGAAATGGATGATCCGCAGTGACGACCCCTAACAGGAGCAGCCGAAAATAGTAGCAGTAGTATTAGTAGCAGTAGTAGTAGTAGTAGTAGCAGCAGTAGCAGTAGTAGTAGTAGTAGTAGTAGTAGCAGTAGCAGTAGTAGTAGCAGCAGTAGTAGTAGTAGTAGCAGTAGTAGTAGTAGCAGTAGTAGTAGTAGTAGCAGTAGCAGTAGTAGTAGTAGTAGTAGTAGTAGCAGTAGCAGTAGTAGTAGCAGCAGTAGTAGTAGTACTAGCAGTAGTAGTAGTAGCAGTAGTAGTACCAGTAGTAGTAGTAGTAGTAGTAGTAGCAGTAGTAGTAGTAGTAGTAGTAGTAGACTGTAGCTTCAGTTAGCACCCAGTCTTGTTCTCGCCTGTTTGTTTCTTATTTGTGCACAGATCTTCTCAGACAATACTTGATTTGGGATTAAGTTCATCTCTGGACACACAATCAGGAATGTTAGACAATAGCAACTGATGTCAGGGAGGTTATTTGTATATGTGGCGCCATCCTGTGCTTTACCTGTGCCCCCGTCCAGAGGGTTACTGGTTGTGTCAGGAAGGGTATCCAGCGTGAATTTTGTCAAATAGTTTTGCTAATAAAAAAAAAGCAAAATAAATAATAATAATAATAATAATAATAATAATAATAATAATAATAATAATGATGACGAATATAATAATAATAAACATTTTATCAGTGGGCACCTTACAGAACACAGTAAAAAACAAGCAGCACTGTATCAGACAGCAGAGCATCAAAACAAAGCAGGTAGACAATAAGAAGTTAACACAACAGATAAGTATAACATCATCATCTGCACCAAACTCAATGAAGCGTGGATCAGACTGAATATGCCAGTTTGAAAAGGTGCGTTTTGAGATGAGATTTGAAGGTTGAAAGAGAGTCAGTCTTGTGACTGTCTTGTGGGAGAGAGGTCCATAGGCGGGGGGCAGAATGACTGAAGGCTCTAGACCCCATGGTAGTCAAGCGGGCCAAAGGTGCAGTGAGTTAGAGAGCAGAAGAGGATCTGAGAGTGTGGGAGGGCGTGTGGATATGAAGGAGTTCAGAAAGATACGAAGGAGCTAGGTTATTAAGGGACTTCAAGGTGAGGACAAGACCAGACCGGATCTGTCAAGGCCTGGGTTAACAACGGCCTCCATTGATGCTGCGCCCAGTTTCCATCAGTACGATGGAAACTGTAAAATCCACTGTGGTGACCCCTGAGAAACAGGAAACAAGCTGAAAGACAAACAAGAAGATCTGCATATGTAGGGGAGCTTGTATTTGGACATAAATGAAAAACCATGAGAGAAGTTTTTTTTTTCTTCCAGTTTCATCATGAACTGGATTTGTGTTGGAGTGTGTGAACGGTATAATCTGAATATCATGAAATCAAAGCTTGACAATTTCACATAACTGCTCAAGGTGTTACGAAGTGTTATAGAGTGTTCTTAATCCAAGATCATTTCTTCTTCATCTAACTTGGCATTAGTCACAGAAGGTGGTGGTGACTACTGTAATAAGTGGCTGTAGCACACACAAGACGGTGTGTCCTCACAGGACATGATATACACATCTGCTACTAACAGCAGTCTCACCAGGAAGCTCATTTGCATAGAGAGGACACTTCTTCTTTGAAGGACATGCTTCAGTGCTCATGAAACCTTTATAACTCTGCAAGTCCAAAGCAAAGCCACCAACACTTGTTCATTGTGACAGCAAAGGTAAAAACCATGTGTTGGAGCAGCATTTTCATCCTGACATGTGCTGCCTTTATTCAAGGTAAGACCGGCAGAGATGATTCACTGTCTTCCTTGTTTTCCTCATCTCAACTTTTCCTCTCCTGAAAGAACTTTCTCTGATCTCACCAGTTTGTGTTTCCCCACCTGCACATTGTTTCTACCAAGTCCCTGTTTGTGTTTTACACTGTTGAGTTTCAGTTAAAACAACACCTGAAAAAAGGAATTCTATGTGTTTATGTGATGTAATGAGTAACACATCTGTCCTTTCACAGAGATTTCCAGATGTACATGTGAGACAATGAAGGCCTTCACTTTCAGTCTGTTTGTGTGTTTCTGTTTTCAGGATCAAGCAGTCAGGTCACTGTGACTCAGACTCCTTCAATGAAAGCTGCCAATGTAGGAGAATCAGTCAGTCTGGCATGCAAACTGAGTCAACCTGCTTATGCTGGTTGTAGTGGTGGCACGAGACCCTGTTTCTCCTGGTACCAACAGAAACCTGGAGAAACTCCTAAACTCCTCATTTACTGGGCAAGCACTCTTCAGTCAGGAACTCCATCGAGGTTTAGTGGCAGTGGGTCTGGGACTGACTTCACCCTGACCATCAGTGGAGTCCAGGCTGAGGATACAGCAGTTTACTACTGTCAGAGTCGCCACGATATCAATAGTCAAGTTGTGTTCACACGGTGATAGAGAGCCGTACAAAAACCTCCCTCTGTTTCAGAGTGACTGATCTGCCAGCTGGAACATACGGTAAGCTCTATAACAACAACATCACCATTGATAACAATAATGATAATAACAATAATAATAATAATAATAATAATAAAAATGTAATTGTAGTAATATGTTGTTCTTGGTCTTCTTCTAATATATGGTATTAGTTGCATTGTCTATTTTTCTATTCTATTATTGTTATTGCATTACTGCTTTCATACATATAACAAATATTAAACATTCTTTTCAAATTTGTCAGTTTTGTCAGTGTTTCTCTTTTGTTGTCCTCACATCTGTATACATCCTATGATCACACAAAAAGTACCATTTCAATAAAATGGAAAGTGACATGAAAGTGTGAGATTTACTTTGAAAAATTACTGAATCCCCCAACCTCTGAAACCAGAGTTTAGCCTCCTCAGAAAAGGGACAAAATAAATGTGGTCATCCATTGATAAAAGTCGGTGCTTCACACAATATGTTTAGAAAACTGCTGATTTCAGAGTTTTCAGTCACATTGCCTTGTTGTTTGAGAGCAATGTAAAGAATTATGATTTTAACCAATTATAACCTGATGCACCAACATGTTTAATGATGTGTTCACCTACATGTTGCAATAATTAAAATCAAATGATCATTAATGGTGTGATTACCACCTTCTTTAAATAAATTAACATAAAACTGCCACAACAAGTATGTAAGTAAGAATTTGCCGCTTAAAATATTTTCGTTGGTTTTGTGTACAAAATAATCTCCTATTGACATATTTACTGGATTTTTTTTCTATCAAGTTATATATTTATTTAGTGGTAATTATAGAAAGTATAATCAAATTCAAAATTAAAATAATTCCATGAAAAGTTAGAAATTAGAATATATTTTGTTCAGTTTTGAAAACAGAAGTTTTACTTAACAACCTTGAGAATTTGCTTCCCAAATATCTTTTCAAAATATCATCCTGACATTTATTTAAAGTTTAATATAAGCAGTCATATTTTAGAATGACCTAATTTTTCTTTTGGTTTTTATCATTTGTCAATGTTGTGTCCAATTTTAACATTTCTGGTGTTAAAACTATTTGGTTGTATGTGTAGTGAGAAAGAGTCTCAATCCCAAGGGAAATGTTTTTTGGAGGAAACAGAAAACACTGGAAATAATTAACAATAACAATAATAATAATAACAATAATAATAATAATAATAATAATGATAATAATAATAACAATAATAATAACAATAATAATAATAATGGGGGTATGGGGTACCGGGACAGTTGCTACAAGCCATCCGGTCCTTGTATAACCAAAGTGAGAGCTGTGTCTGCATTCTCGGCACAAAGTCAAACACGTTTTCAGTGGGTGTCGGACTCCGCCAAGGTTGTCCCTTGTCTCCGATTCTGTTCGTGATATTCATGGACAAGATCTCAAGGTGCAGCCAAGGTGAGGAGTGTGTCCGTTTTAGAAACCTCAGAATTGCGTCTCTGCTCTTAGCAGATGATGTGGTTTTGTTGGCTTCATCAGAACGTGACCTCCAGCGAGCACTGGGGCGGTTTGCAGCGGAGTGTGAAATGGCCGGGATGAGAGTCAGCACCTCCAAGTCTGAGGCCATGGTCCTCTACCGGAAAATGGTGGATTGCTCCCTCCGGGTTGTGGATGAGTTGTTGCCTCAAGTGAAAGGGTTCAAGTATCTCGGGGTCTTGTTCACGAGTGAGGGTAGGATGGAGCGGGAGATTGACAGGCGGATTGGTGCAGCATCAGCTGTAATGCGGAAGTCATACCGAACCGTTTTGGTGAAGAAGGAGCTGAGCCGGAAGGTAAAGCTCTCAATTTACCAGTCAATCTTCGTTCCAAGCCTCACCTATGGTCATGAGCTTTGGGTAGTGACCGAAAGGGTGAGATCGTGGATACAGAATGAGTTTCCTCCGTAGGGTGTCTGGGCTCAGCCTTAGAGATAGGGTGAGGAGCTCGGACATCCGGAGGGAGCTCAGAGTAGGGCCGCTGCTCCTTCGCGTCAAAATGAGCCAGTGGAGGTGGTTCAGGCATCTGATTAGGATGCCTCCTGGGCGCCTTCCTTTGGAGGTTTACTGGGTACGGCCAACTGGGAGGAGATCCCGGGGGAGACCCAGAACTCGCTGGAGGGACTACATGTCCAATCTGGCCTGAGAACGCCTTGGAAACCCCAGGAGGAGCTGGAGGACATTGCTGGGGATGGAGACGTCTGGAGTGCCCTACTTAGCTTGCTGCCACCGCGACCCGACTCTGGAGAAGCGGCTTATGATGAATGAATGAATGAATGAATGAATGAATGAATGAATGAATGAATGAATGAATGAATAAATAATAATAATAATAATAAATTGAGGTTGTGCCCAAACATTATGAGCAGAGCGGCTCATAAAAAAGAAGTTGCCATGAGAAAGGGAAAGTCCAGTTAAACATTTATTTGGCCACGGTAAAGCAAAAGCTTATTTTCAGCGTCAGTGTGAAGACAACAGTTCTTTATCAGTAGCAGCTAAACAAAGGCAGGTCTGCATGGAGGAGACTCTGTGCATCAGTCCCACTCGGTGGTTTATAAGGACAGACTCAACTCTTGTCACTCAGTGACACCCATCACACCTACATGTATCTCATCTGCATGTGTAGCACTGTAGATGTTGAAAGTTGACTAGGACCAGTTCTAGGTTCCTAGGAGCAGTTTATAACTAGCATCAAATGATTGCAGACCACAGACCAGGGATAAAGTTTTAACTACCGGCTTGTTTTTACGTATATAAAGAATTGTAAACATAGACAGAGAAACATACACAATTACACAATAACACAGTGAGAATGGATAAATTCCTTGAAACCTCTTGTTTTATGATTTAACCCTTATTAAACCACTATTTTGAGTTTCAGATAATTTAGATAGATATTTTAGTTCTAATTTAGGATCCTTTTAATTCTAATTTGAAGTTATCTCTTGTTTGAGTTGACAAATTATGTTAATTTGTTTTATGTTCTATTTTGTTCCATTAGGCCTTTAAGTTTCGGTTCTAATTTCCATTAACCTAAGTTACTTAACCAGTAAATCAGAATGCCAAAAGTAACACACAATTGCATTACCCCATGAACAGTATGAATGAGTAATAAACTCAGCCGATACAGCAATTAACAATACAATATCAGATCAAAAATCAAAATCAATCATCAATGTAGGCTATAATCCGTCCTCTTTGGAAAGTCCGTTGTTGGTCCACTGAGTCCAACTGCGTTTTGCAGTAACAAACTGGAAATGTCAGTCCTACCACAATCCAGGTGCTCGAATCTGTAGGCTGCTGTCCTGAGAATGAGCCGTCTGAAGCCGCAGACAGACCACGTGGATCCAGCAGGGCTCCTATAGGTGGCTCGCCATCTTGGGGGATGACACACCAAGCGCGATCTTCCCAATCCAAGAAAAAACCCTGGCCTGCATTATAACAGGCACATCACACATGCAAAGACATTAGTTTACATATCTCTCAATAAAATAATCAAAAGAAAATAACAGAAGTACCGACTGACATGGTCAATCTGCCCACCGCTAAAACGTGACGCAGTGTAATGTCTGTGCTAATACACCATGCTGCTGCTGCAGCCCAGCTGGAAGGAGCTAGCTTAGCAACTCGGTTTGCACAAAAGAAACATACATTCTGAATTCGGTTCAAAAAAGAAACACGTAGCTCCTCAATAATCTTTACACAAGTTATGATCCCCAACATAACGGAGCTACTTAGAGCTTTAACTAGCCTACGCACACACACATTGGAAACGGACAAGTTGAGCTAGTTAGCAGTTGACTCACCAAGTCCTGGACGACACTCGGACACAACACAAACCCAGGGCTCGGAGGAGGACCAGACCAACAAAATACTCAACTTGGATAAAGAAAGAACCAATTGTAGCTCGCTGCTATTTCAAAGTAGAATCTTCTATCTCTCGTTCCAGTGGCTTCTCTCAAGCGCTTGCCTGGCGTTCTGGAACCTAGCTGCTTCTGGGACGCCCTCCCTCTCGAGCAAGGCAGCTGATTGGCTAATCAGCACTGCACGTGCTGCGTTCAAGAAATAGCAGTCTGAACCAGCAATATGAATAGGAATTTATTGGTACCATGAATTACTTATCTACTGTTCACTATTTACTTGCAAAATGAATAACTATGATTATTTACCTATTTATTTATTATGATTCAACTGTAATTATATGTAGGTTATTTTAACATGGGTTACACATGTGCGTCTTGACTCTCACATTTTACAGCGAGGGTAAGTGATCTTTTAAATCTGTACTTCATTCTGCTGGTTCATTGTCTGTGTTGATAGCTGTCTTGTTAAGACAATGTGAGTTATCTCTCTTATCCTCCATAAACTACCATCACAGCTCATATATGAAACTCAGCTTATTTTCCATGTATGTGTAGCGAATTCGGGGGGCAGTCTGGGAGACCGTCGCCACAGCCGGGACGCGAACCCGTGTCTCCCACTCCGCAAGCAACAACGTTAACCAGCCGACTAAAGGGTCCGACCCGTTAGTCAAGGACCAACGCGTCTACTTATCCATGCACGTTACACTACCCCCCCTCCTCCTCCTCCTTCGGGAAGCGCGTCCCCGCGCTTAAGCATATCAGCTCCTTCACGCCTCTCGGCGCAGACGCTTCCGATGGCCTTACGGTCTCATCACCCCACTCCTGGTACCAAAATATGCAGCCTGGTAAAATTAATGATCCCAAGACAACATAAAAAAACAGCGTTCTTTATTCCGATCAATTTTATGATTTAGAAAAATGACATTAATAAATGTAGAGTTTCAACAATGATCCTGCTCAACATAAATCTCAGGCTCTTAGCCTATAAAATGCCTAATCCCTTGTGCAGCTAGCCGGTGGAAACTAGCTAGCATACAAGTGCCTAATCACATGAAAGACAATAACCACATAGAATAACTGCACAATAAATAACTGCAGGGTCCTCCCTGTTACACGAAAATAAATGAAACAAATGAAAAGCACAAAGTTAGTTGCCACCAAACACAACATCTGTAGCTAGTAAATGTGATTAGCCTAGCTAACACTCACAAGTACAGCGTTTTACATGGTCCTCCCCCACGTGGTGTGATGGATGCCTGACTCTGCTTGGCTATCCGTTACACATGGAAACGCTCTAACGATAAATCTGCGAAGATCTCACAGTATAACATTACAATCGGCAACAGATCTCACATATTACATCTAACACAGCATTATTAACATGAATCTTTCCATATGTTCTGCATTAGACACCATTTAATATAGAACGTTACCTCTTTTACAAGCTCTTAGAAACACAGCCGACCACTCCAGCGCACTTGAGGAAGGGAACAATAAACCCGGAACTTCCGGTTTAATCTCCGCTGTTCTAGCTCGCGCTGGGGGGGGGGGGCGCCACAAGGCACAGCGCCCTCTGGTGGTTTTTTACTTTAGAAATCAATCCCCACCCGGCTACATATGTAAATATTCACAGTGTATGATCTGGCATGTTAATGTAATATTCTAACTCATGTACACTCCGTAACGGTCGTGGTTGTGTGGTCTGGACCATCGGGGCTCGCCTGTTCTCCATCCCCTGATTGGTGTTTCTGTTCACCTGCACCCCATTTGCCTGAGTAACCTTGATTGGGGTGTTTCTGATAATCACACCAATGAGAGTTGATTTGTTTGGTCATCATGACAATCGGCTGGAAATCATGGCACTCCATGGCACATGGGTGATACCAGCCATGTGCCATGGAGTGCCATGTGCGTGCAGGTTTTTCTCCCCAACCCAACACTGCTGTACTTCAGATGAGTTCACTGACCACACACCTTCAGCCAAACACAGGAGGAATGGTCAGTGAGCTCAGCAGCTGTAGTGTTGGTCTGAAAGAAAACCTGTGTACACACAGCTCTTCATCACACATGGTTGAGTGCCACTGTCGTACGATCTGAATCTCCAGCTATATAATAACCTCCTCCCTCCCTCCCGACCCATTTCCCCAGTCTCACACGATCCTCTTCCCCTTCCTCAGCTGTTGAGGGCCAACCAGGGCCTGATGAGGTCTGGCCCCGTGATCAGCCATTAGAGGAAGGTGAAGAAGAGGAGGAGTCCGCTTTAGTTGAGTACAATGACCCCTGTACAGAGGAGGACCCTCCCTGGGCTCCAACAACCTACCTTGAGAAAGGTAGAGGATTTACGAAGAGACTGATTCTAAAACCAGATGCTAACCATCAGCACAACATATGGACCAAGCGAGACAACAGCTGGGATGAGAGTAAAGAACAAAAGAAGATGAACATCGCAGTTTCGATGCTTAAAGCAGCCAATATGTCAACTCCATGTCATCATTACGAGATTAGATCTTATCCAGCACAGAAGACATGGAATTGTTATTATTGTGTTTTTTCTCATTATTATTGTTGTTAATAAATATAGTAGTGGCAGTGTTGGTGGTGGTAATAGTAATCACAGTAGAACTAGTAGTAACAGACCTAAAGATGTGATTATTATCACAGTCTATTTTCTTTATTAGTGGGAGTAGTGGTCACAGCAGTGGTTATAATGGTAGTGTCTCTCGTAGGAGCAGTGATAGCTGTGTTTGTAGTACTTAGCTTTAATAGTACTAATAATTAGTAATAATAGTGGTAGTATAAGCACTGTGAATATTACTTGTACTACAAGTTGTTAATGTTATTGTTGGTTTACTGTTAACCAGCAGCGTGCTTAACTGGGTGTTTGTCTCCCTCTAGTGGTGGCCATCTATGACTACATGGCTGATCAGGAGGACGAGTTGTTCTTCCAAGAGGAGCCATTATCTGTGTGATCAAGAAAAACGAGGATGGCTGGTATGAAGGTGTGATGAACGCCACCACAGGCCTGTTTCCAGGAAACTACGTTGAGGCCATCATGCACTACGCTGACTAAGGGGGAGGGGGGGGTGTCTTTCTGTCTCCAGCTCACTTTTCACTTTATCTTCCTTTTTCTGGAGTTTCCACTTTTCTGTCCTCACGCTGTCGACTGCTCTTTTTCTCCTCCCCTCTTTCATTACCGTCACGTCTCTTTCTGACTTTGTGCCTTGCTGTCTCGGTCTTCACCCGCTCCCAGACTCACCTTGACCCCTCATCTTTGCTTGTGACCCTCCCAGCCTGGTGTAAAACAACCAAAAGTATCTGTATTTCATGGGGATGCACTTGTCATCACAGCCTTGACTAGAAGTGTTGCCTCTCTTGTCCTGCGGGGACCAAAAAGAAGAAGGTCTGTGTTAGTTAGTAGCGAGAAGTAGTGAAAAGGCTGGTGGATATGAGGCCTGCCAGTGTTGTGTTAGCCAAGCCATCATTACACAAGTCATAGTATTTGTATTGTTTCCCCCAACCATCGTTTATCAGTTAGATTATATTTTTGCTGGAGGTGTTACTGAATCATCAGTAGGACACCTTCCTACCAAACTTCCAAGCCCTACGCCTCTGCTGATTGTCATCCTTGGTAAACATCTTGAGGTCATCACTGTAGAACAGATGGGTCAGTTTGCCTTTCTGTGATTTGTACCCATAGCTGCTGTTGTTCAGTGGACTGCTGAGTGTTGCTAGTGCAAGGCAAAAGAGCAGTGGTGATAGTGAGTCCCCTTGGAAGATTCCACTTCTGATGTTGATCGGTCTCGATGTTAACGACCCCTCTGCATGATGGAGATTCAGGGTGGTCTTCCAGGTCTTCATGCTCTCCGTGATGAATTTGACAGTTGTTGGGCAGACTCTGTGGATCTTGAGTAGTAGTAATAGTAGTTGTGGTAGCAGCAGTAGTGGTATTAGTAGTGGTAGTAGTGGTAGTAGTGGTAGGAGTGGTAGTAGCAGTAGTAGCAGTAGTAGTGGTAGTAGTAGTAGTAGTGGTAGTAGCAGCAGTAGTAGTAGTAGTGGTAGTAGCAGTAGCAGTAGTGGTAGTAGTAGTAGTGGTAGTAGTATTAGTAGTGGTATTGGTAGTAGTAGTAGTAGTAGTAGTAGTAGTAGTAGTAGTAGTAGTAGTGGTAGTAGCAGTAGCAGTAGTAGTAGTGGTAGTAGTATTAGTAGTAGTAGTAGTGGTAGTAACAGTAGCAGTAGTAGTGGTAGTGGTAGTGTAATGGGGTTGAAAATAGCCTCAATGAAAAGTTATCTTAAAAACTATACCCCCCCCTATTTTTTAGATTTAGATCTAACTTAGTTACGTGATTGCAATGCAGTAAGGGTGTTTCTCCACCAAGCCATTAGAGGGCGCTGTAGCGCCTCTGTGGATCCCCGGAGTCAAGCTGCTCCCAGCTTCCTCAGCAGCTCAGAATAACCTGGTTGGAGCTGGAGTGAACATGGCCTCCTGCGTTTCTCTTCTATGATCCACAGGTGCCCTGCAGCAACACATGAAGCGCTTGGTTGGTTCATGGAAAGGTAACTAGATAGGTGACAGCAAGAGCTGCTAGTGTCCAATGTTTTGGGGATTGATTGATGTGTTGGTTTGGATGTGACGAACTCTACGCTGGTGGTTAGCCAGTCTAGGTTCGTTGCTGGCAACGGAGTCGTGAAACGTGAAAGGCAGTCTGATAATAAGGTCCGGAGACACGGCGAGATGCAAGTTTGTAGGGATGTGTTACTACGTTCAGGGCAGTACTATGGGGAAAGGGGACATTTTGAGAAATGTTCAGCTTCCGCCATTCCCGTTCAGATTGTATGTCCCGCGCTCTGGGAGTGACATGTGCACGTGCACCGTGGCAGTGTGTGTGCGTGGGTGCGTGCGCGCGCGCGCGCATGGAGCCGTGCAGAGAGGGAGAGAGAGAGAGAGAGAGAGAGAGAGAGAGAGAGAGAGAGAGAGAGAGAGAGAGAGAGAGAGAGAGAGAGAGAGAGAGAAAGGGAGAGAGAGAGAAATCGGAGCAGGTGCAGATCACGGCAGGAGAGTTCAGTAGTCATGACAGCTTCTATAGTAAAGATGGTGTTCTTCACTATGTTTATTCTACTGTATGTTTATTCTACTGTACATTGTAAATGGATGTATTATTTGTCACTGATCATATTATAATGATGACGTTTGGATATTATCGAAATTGCCGAAGAGGGTTATTGTTTATTATTTGAGATGTGATTGTTTGCTTGGTACTGTATAGTGAGTGATACAGTAAAATACATGGAAATGATTTATTAAAACGAGCTGAATGTTTTATGTTAAGCAGAATAAACTGGTTCGAGCTGGAGTGAACATGGACTCATGCGTTTCTCTTCTATGACCCACAGTTTATCTACCCAGCTCACCTCACCGGTCCACAGTACCCACTGTCTGTGGATCCTTGCTACCACCCAGATTCCCCTAGGTCTAGGCCGGTAACAGTAGTAGTAGTGGCAGTAGCAGTAGTAGTAGTGGTAGTAGCAGTAGTAGTAGTAGTGGTAGCAGTAGTAGCAGTAGTACTAGTAGTAGTAGCAGTAGTAGTAGTAGTGATAGTAGCAGTAGTAGTAGTATTAGCAGTAGCAGTGGTAGTGGTAGTGGTAGCGGTAGTAGTAGTAGCAGTAGTAGTAGTAGTAGTAGTAGCAGTAGCAGTAGTAGTAGCAGTAGCAGTAGCAGTAGCAGTGGTAGTGGTAGTGGTAGTGGTAGTAGTAGTAGTAGTAGTAGTAGTAGTAGTAGTAGTAGCAGTAGCAGTAGCAGTAGTAGTAGCAGTAGCAGTGGCAGTAGCAGTGGCAGTGGTAGTGGTAGTGGTAGCGGTAGCAGTAGTAGTAGTAGTAGCAGTAGCAGTAGTAGTAGTAGTAGCAGTAGCAGTAGCAGTAGCAGTGGCAGTGGCAGTGGTAGTGGTAGTGGTAGTGGTAGTGGTAGTGGTAGTAGTAATACACATGAATGTGTGTCCTACTGTCTGAGTGGTCCGGGTGCAGGCTGCTGACTGTCTATATCAGTCTCTTATCCACAGTTACAGCAGTGGGTTTTACTGTCATTGCATTACTCAGCCATGTTGCAGCACATTGTTAATACACACACATTTACAGTTAAAAGGGTTAACACATGTCCTGGGACTTTCATACTTCTACCAAGGAGAATACCATTTCCTGCTCAGGTGAACCTTCAGACTGAAATATCACCAATAGTCTACCAGATGACATCACAGCAGGTGGATTATTTCAATAGTGGCGGTTATTTCATAAGAGGACTGAAAGTCAATATGATGGCCAGCTGGCGGGGAATATTAGTGTGTAATGTACATACTCAGCACTTCCTGGTTTTGACTGCTGTCAGATTATATAGAGAGACCTTAGAAGAGACATGTTCCTTTGTCACATGACAGATGAGCAGGAGCAAGAGCACAGCAAGATGATAAACTGGTTTATTACTGGATCACCATAAGACCATCTGAAATAAGAGCTCTGTTAGAAAAGCTGCTCAACATTTAAGCGGGTCAAGCTCATTTTAAAGGACAGCTTAAGTCTGTCTGACAGAAGGACAACACTTTTACAGATGCTCCGCTCTAAACCTCACACACACCAAACAATTAGCACCTGCCAACTGTTTGTTTCTCTCCCAAACAGGATTTTATATCATGTTGGAAATAAACTTCTCAGTTCTTTGGTGAAACGTGTCTGAAAGCTGTAATTTCCATAGTCGAGGTTCACTGGTTCCCCCGGTCCAAGAATAGAGATGCACTTCAGAAGGTGTTTGTTTCATGCTCCATATTCAAACTCTGCTGTAGACTACAGGAAGGACTTGTGGGACTTCCTCAAATGGGTGGTGTGCTGCCTCCACCCTGTGGTTTGCATAGTCAAGCTTCACTGCTCCCTGCTGGGGCCAGAATAAGCCCTGTCAACACATGTCCACGTCTCAGAGGGACTCTACACCAGGTTTCTAACCCTTCTGTTTCAGCTCATGGTCAACAATATGTGCTCTGTAATGCCACAGTCCATTTCTAATTGTGTTTTCCAGACCAACCTAGTCCTGCTGCTGCTGCTGCTGCTCTGAAGTATTAGCTTCCCTTCAGGACTTTTGCAGCTGCACTTCTCTTGTTTCCAACTCCAGCAAGGGCTTGTGGGTATATATGGTGAGCACATGCTGATGGGACTAGTTGGTCAGGGCTGTACTCATAGTGAGGCACTCTGGATAAACATGTCAGCTATGACACAAGTGTAAAAGCTCATCTCACTTTATTGTCATTACCGGGATGAACTCTCTACAGCGCAGGTTAGAGTCCCTATCTTGTTACTACAGCAGATTATAAACCCACATTACAGGCCTGCCTGCTGTGGGCTGGCCAGGATTTGTAAATTATTTAAAGGGTTTTTATTTCAGCTTCAGCTGGTGCCACAGTTTGTAAATTCACGACAAACCAACAAATACAAAACTGGATCATTTGACAAAAACTTTATTAACTTCTGAGCAGCAGGCAAGCAGGAATACATTCAGCAACAGAAACCAACAGTAGAAGCAACAGATGAACTTAACCAAAGTGCCCCTCTCCCCAAACTCACCCCTACACACTTAACTACAACACACCTAAGCACACACATGTTAGAAACTGCAAGGGGGCTTTTGTGTTCACATTCCTGCCTCATTTTTATTCATCTCTTTTTATAACCCCATGCATTTGAGGGAAGGTTGCTTCCAGCCAGTAGGGGGCGTTTCTCTAGCCGCTGCACTGTGTCCTCCTGAGCTCGGTGGACTGCCTGCGGCCACCATGGGCCACCAAGCAGGTGTAGAGGTCTCCTTCATCCCAGCTGGCTTTGCTGAGGGTCAGGATGCTGCTGCGGCTGTACCCAGTGCTGCTCCACACCTCTTGTCCCGTCAGGACGCCCGCCGTCACCTCCCTCCCATCCTTCTGCCAAGTCACCAGCGCTCCTTTTGGGGAGTAGCTGCTCAGCAGACAGGACAGCGTGGCCGAGCCCTTGGACAACTCCTCAGAAGAGGGGGGGAGCAGGGAGAGGGTGGGTTTGACTGAGACCCCCGCTGTAAAGAGAGACACAACTGAATACACCGACTTGCTGAACTATGTGTTACTGAGAGCACTGCAGCACCACCACTACTCACCAGGACCATGTTAATGCTACTGTGCTGTGTGAATAAGCACATGCAGCATCAGTGTGTCATGTTGTAGTCTTTGTTTCCATGTCTTTATGTGTGCAGTGTGTTTTCCATAATCTATTTGTACAGTAGTCTATGTGTGTTTCCTTTAATCTGCCGTCTCTACTGTACCTGCAGGACCACAGTTGAAAATGAGTGATGCTGCTAAACTGCCACATTTACACAAATGTGTATCAATGTGCCCCGTCTGTGTGTAACTAAAGGCAACAAACTAAACTAATACTCACAATTTACATGACTTTTTACAACCTTAACAGTAAATAAAGGATGAAATAAACAATATGCCATAGGCTGTAAATCACCAGTTAAATATTCTGCAAGTTTACAATAAAATTAGTTTTAAAAGCAGTTTTCAGGTGTGCATATATGAATGTGTGTGGCACATAAAGTGAATATGAATGAGCTCATTTCTCAGACTGCCAGTGATTTAGCAGATTATAAATGTGTAAGTTAAACACGGCTTTACATGGGACTGTACACTGTGTGCAGCCTCTATTCAACATGTTCAGTGTGAGTAAAGCTCATTTAACCACCGTTGTACCTGCAGCTGATTTACACTGCTGCGGTGCAATCCTCATGCAACAATTTCTGCAGCTTTTACTGATACAAGACACCTAAAATATACACGGGTTAGAGACCAAACGTCGAATAAATAGCTCAGTGTTGAAGATTGTGATTTCAGTTTGTCTTGTAAGATTTCCAAACTGACAGCATTGTTCAGGCTTTAACCAATGGTCGACTAAAGCTGTCATGTCAAGTTATGTGACGATGCTACGGCATACTGATGTTGTTAGAATAACATGGACTACTTTACAATATTCAGCCATTGCCTTTCCACCCTGGAGTCCTGTTAAATGTCACGACTGACTCCAAATGAATCATTAAACAAATCAAAATCTAGTTTTGTTTTCCCAAACCAACACTCGACATACGTAGCAACACGTTGTGAGAAGCAGCTAATGTAGAAAATGACTATGGACACACAAATGTACAAGAGAAATCACTTACATGAGACGATGACCTCAGTGCCGCCACCAAAAGTGATCCACAGTGATAGAGCCTGGTTAAGACGCCGTACAAAAACCTCCTTTCCACTTGACACACCTCGATGGCTGCTGCTCAACACGCTCACGTGCTGCAGCTCAGCCTTATTAGTGTATATGGCAGGAAGTTTTAGCTTTTAACCCTCTGTTTTTACTCCAGCTCCACCACTTAGCCATTTCCTTATCAGAAACTGGATGACAACCAGCCTACTTATAATCCCACTGTACATCACAAGTATCCAGGTAAAACACCAAACTCATGATATCCACATTCTATTTTAACTATCCTGTCTATCAAAAGTTATATTCTAAATGATATTTTAACTATCCTGTCTATCAAAATCATATTCTAAATGATATTTTAACTATCCTGTCTATCAAAAGTTATATTCTAAATTAACTATCCTGTCTATCAAAAGTTATATTTTAAATTATATTTTAAGTATCCTGTCTATCAAAAGTTATATTCTAAATGATATTTTAACTATCCTGTCTATCAAAAGTTATATTCTAAATGATATTTTAACTATCCTGTCTATCAAAAGTTATATTGTAAATTAACTATCCTGTCTATCAAAAGTTATATTCTAAATTAACTATCCTGTCTATCAAAAGTCATATTCTAAATGATATTTTAACTATCCTGTCTATCAAAAGTCATATTCTAAATGATATTTTAACTATCCTGTCTATTAAAAGTCATATTCTAAATTATATTTTAACTATCCTGTCTATCAAAAGTTATATTTTAAATGATATTTTAAGTATCCTGTCTATCAAAAGTTATATTGTAAATGATATTTTAACTATCCTGTCCATCAAAAGTCATATTCTAAATGATATTTTAACTATCCTGTCTATCAAAAGTTATATTTTAAATGATATTTTAACTATCCTGTCTTTCAAAAGTTATATTTTAAATGATATTTTAACTATCCTGTCTATCAAAAGTTATATTCTAAATGACATTTTAACTATCCTGTCAATCAAAAGTTATATTCTATATTATATTTTAACTATCCTGTCTATCAAAAGTTATATTCTAAATTAACTATCCTGTCTATCAAAAGTTATATTCTAAATGATATTTTAACTATCCTGTTAATCAAAATTTATATTCTAAGTGATATTTTAACTATCCTGTCTATCAAAAGCTATATTATAAATGATATTTTAACTATCCTGTCCATCAAAAGTTATATTCTAAATTAACTATCCTGTCTATCAAAAGTTATATTTTAAATTATATTTTAAGTATCCTGTCTATCAAAAGTCATATTCTAAATGATATTTTAACTATCCTGTCTATCAAAAGTTATATTTTAAATTATATTTTAACTATCCTGTCTATCAAAAGTTATATTCTAAATGATATTTTAACTATCCTGTCTATCAAAAGTTATATTCTAAATAATATTTTAACTATCCTGTCCATCAAAAGTCATATTCTAAATGATATTTTAACTATCCTGTCTATCAAAAGTTATATTTTAAATGATATTTTAACTATCCTGTCTTCCAAAAGTTATATTTTAAATGATATTTTAACTATCCTGTCTATCAAAAGTTATATTCTAAATTAACTATCCTGTCTATCAAAAGTTATATTTTAAATTATATTTTAAGTATCTTGTCTATCAAAAGTCATATTCTAAATGATATTTTAACTATCCTGTCTATCAAAAGTTATATTTTAAATGATATTTTAACTATCCTGTCTATCAAAAGTTATATTCTAAATTATATTTTAACTTTCCTGTCAATCAAAAGTTATATTCTATATTATATTTTAACTATCCTGTCTATCAAAAGTTATATTCTAAATTAACTATCCTGTCTATAAAAAGTTATATTTTAAAATATATTTTAACTATCCTGTCTATCAAAAGTTATATTCTAAATGATATTTTAACCATCCTGTCTATCAAAAGTTATATTCTAAATTAACTATCCTGTCTATCAAAAGTTATATTCTAAATTAACTATCCTGTCTATCAAAAGTCATATTCTAAATGATATTTTAACTATCCTGTCTATCAAAAGTCATATTCTAAATTATATTTTAACTATCCTGTCTATCAAAAGTCATATTCTAAATTATATTTTAACTATCCTGTCTATCAAAATTATATTTTAATTATTTTAAGTATCCTGTCTATCAAAAGTTATATTCTAAATGATATTTTAACTATCCTGTCAATCAAAAGTTATATTTTAAATGATATTTTAACTATCCTGTCTGTCAAACGTTATATTCTAAATGATATTTTAACTATCCAGTCTATCAAAAGTCATATTCTAAATGATATTTTAACTATCCTGTCTATCAAAAGTTATATTTTAAATGATATTTTAACTATCCTGTCTTTCAAAAGTTATATTTTAAATGATATTTTAACTATCCTGTCTATCAAAAGTTATATTCTAAATGATATTTTAACTATCCTGTCAATCAAAAGTTATATTCTATATTATATTTTAACTATCCTGTCTATCAAAAGTTATATTCTAAATCAACTATCCTGTCTATCAAAAGTTATATTCTAAATGATATTTTAACTATCCTGTCTATCAAAAGTTATATTCTAGATGATATTTTAACTATCCTGTCTTTCAAAAGTTATATTTTAAATGATATTTTAACTAGTTAAAATGTAATTTTGCATATCAACAATTCAAATCTTGACATCAAATTAAATCCTAACTACTGAGGATTACAACTTTCCCCCATTCATTTCAGCGAGAACTGGAATTTAAATTAGTGGGATATTAAGTAGTTTAAGTACCAGTCGTTGAAATATTATTTTTTTTTGCAATATCAACATTTGGAACATAATTGTTGATATCAAAAACGAAATGTCTGACATCAACAACTGAACCTCTTATATCAACAACTGGTGTTTCAACTACTTAAAAGTGAATTATAACTACTTAAAATTCACTTTCTGATATGAAAATTGGATATTTTAACAAGTAAAAAAATGAATTGGTGATGATAATAAAGGACATTAAAAGCTGGAACAGCTTGCCATATTGTCCACCATGGACATCCTGTGGCCAAAATGTTGATCCAGTCTCCACAGGGATTTCTGTTTTCTTGGCCATTCAGACTTTTTATTTTTCCTTTGTCCGACTGCATGGTCCTCTCTAGTGTGCCCCCTGTAGGCAATAGATGTCCTGTGTGAATCCCTACACATCAACTGTTAATGCTGTGTAGAGTTCCCTGTGTTTTAACTGTGTCCTTTCAAGATGCATCTGTCATAAATGTCTGAAATACCAAAGATGAAGATCAAAAAAGGTCCATAAATTGACACCACGTATGGAAGAAAAGGAACGGGTTCATATGGTGCTACTGACATGTCACCTGAGAACAGGACCTGTTCAAGTCTTGTTGGGGTCCTAAGCAGAATTTGATTTGTCCTCCTGGTGTCCAAGCAGCACTTTGTTAATCGTAGGACTTCACAGTCTAAGAGGCAGCTTAGTTGTCTTATACCTTAGGTGGTCCTGCCTACATGGCAGATGTTTGTACAGCCTTCTATCACTGTGTGGTTGCTCAGCCATGAACACAGATATCACTCTGACAGTAGGAAATCCCTGCGTCCTCAGCCTGGACTGCTGTGACAGTCAGGGTGAAGTCACTCCCAGATCCGCCGGCGCTGAACCGAGAGGGACTTCCTGCCAGGAGAGTGGTCCCTGTGCCAGTCAAGGCTTTGGGGACTGTTCCTGGTTGTTGGTAGTACCAGGCTTGACATTGTTGGGTACGTTGAAGGTATATGGTGGGTTAGCCTACTTGTACACTGCTCAAAAAAATAAAGGGAACACCTAAAAACACAATATAGACCTCGATGAATGAAATATTTCAGCTGAAAATCTTTATTTATTAGACAGAGGAATGTGTTTAGAGCAAAATAACCTAAGAATGATCAATGGAAATCAAAATCATTAGCCCATTAAGGTCTGGATTCAGAATCATACTCAAAATCAAAGTGGAAAATGAGAACATAGGCTGATCCAACTTCTGTGGAAATTCTTCAAGACGATTCAAAATGAGGCTCAGTAGTGTGTGTGGCCTCCACGTGCCTGTATGCACTCCCTACAACGTCTGGGCATGCTCCTGATGAGACGACGGATGGTCTCCTGAGGGATCTCCTCCCAGACCTGGATCAGGGCATCGGTCAACTTCTGGACAGTCTGTGGTGCGACATCACGTTGGCGGATGGTACGAGACATGATGTCCCAGAGGTGCTCGATTGGATTCAGGTCTGGGGAACGTGCAGGCCAGTCCAGAGCATCAATGCCCTCGACATACAGGAACTGCTGACACACTCTGGCCACATGAGGACGAGCATTGTCATGCATGAGCAGGAACCCAGGGCCCACTGCACCAGCATATGGTCTGACAATGGGTCTGAGGATCTCATCCCGGTACCTAATGGCAGTCATGGTACCTCTGGCTAGCACGTAGAGGTCTGTGCGGCCCTCCAAGGATATGCCTCCCCAGACCATCACTGACCCACCGCCAAACCGGTCATGCTGGAGGATGTTGCAGGCAGCAGAACGTTCTCCACAGCGTCTCCAGACTCTCTCACGTCTGTCACATGTGTTCAGTGTGAACCTGCTCTCATCTGTGAAGAGCACAGGGCGCCAATGGCGAATCTGCCAACCAAGATGTTCTCTGGCAAAGGTCAATCGGGCTGCACGGTGTTGGGCTGTGAGCACAGGCCCCAATTGTGGACGTCGGGCCCTCATACCATCCTCATGCATTCTGTTTCTCACTGTTTGAGCAGAAACCTGCACATTAGTGGCCTGTTGAAGGTCGTTTTGTAGGGCTCCGGCAGTGCTCCTCCTGTTCCTCCTTGCACAAAGGACCAGATAGCGGTCCTGCTGCGGGGTTGTTGTCCTCCTGCGGCCCCCTCCACGTCTCCTGGTGTACTGGCCTGTCTCCTGGTACCTCCTCCGTGCTCTGGACACTGTGCTGGGAGACACATCAAATCTTCTTGCCACAGCACGCATTGATGTGCCATCCTGGATGAGCTGCACTACCTGAGCAACTTCTGTAGGTTGCAGATACCGCCTCATGCCACCTCTAGTGGTGAGGGCACTAGCAACATGAAAAACTAACCAAAGATCGGCCAGAAAAAGATGAGGACAGGCAAATGGTCTGTGGCCACCACCTGCAAATCCATTCCTTCTATAGGGGTTGTCTTGCAAATTGTCTAATTTCCACCTGGTGGAAATTAGACAATTTACCAAAAGGTGAAATTGATTCACAAACCAGTGTTGCTTCCTAACTGGACAGGTTGATATCTCAAAAGTGTGATTGACTTGGAGCTACATTGCATTGCTTATGTGTTCCATTTATTTTTTTGAGCAGTGTATATATATATATATATATATATATATATATATATATATATATATATATATATATATATTTAGTACTGTGCAGTGTTTTGCTACAGCGTGCCATGACGGCTTGACAACATGTGGAACAATGCATATCACAACAGGACTGGACAGAAAGGTCTCTTTAAGGACAGTACCCAAATGATTTGGAGGATTTCCAAATGTATTAAGTGACGTGTTGTCTGAACTTCATCATTCAGTATCTGCAAGACTTTTACACACTGAACCCTTCAGAATTGACCATTTTGTCAATGACAAAGCAATGAAGTGAGAACAGGTGTGGAGCCTAAATCTGCTGTATCTCCATCCATTACTACTGCAAAAAATAATACCAATGAAGAAGAATCACAGCCATAATCCCATCAGCTGGGCTGTTTCTAATGACATGTTAAAGGCTACAGGGCTGTGATGGACTACTGTATAAGCCTGTCCAAACAGCTGGGCTTGGTTCTGGGTAAAAGGGTCATTTTATTCTCCTCAGGTGTGATGGTGTGTTTCTTTGACCCAGCAATGTAAGGTGTGCAGTGACTCAGAGAAGTCTTGTGGCCCCATCGGGCCCGGAGACGGTCCTGGAGGGGAAGGACCTGACCTTGTCCTCTACGTCAGTGGGCTGTGTTTCTTTATTTTACACATGTTAAAAAGACACAATGTGTAACTGGAAAGACAATGTGAAGGAGAGTTGCCTAAAAACCCTCAGGGGGCTTGAAAAGTGGCATTCTGCAGGCGGCACACTGCAGGACACAACTACAGCAAGGCAGGACGCACAATTTATATGTGTCTATCAAGAACTCCACACATGGCAAAAGATGGAGACACAGTTCAGCACAGCACCCGACAACGCTGCAGCCCATAAACACCCATGTTACAGCAGTACAATGAATCAGACATAGTCACACACACACACACACACACACACACACACACACACACACACACACACACACACACACACACACACACACACACACACACACACACACACACACACACACACACACACACACACACACAAGTGATATTCATAACAGGCCTTTAAACTTACATGACAAAGGAAAATGGTGGTTGGAGCAGCTTATATAGGCAGACCATATGGAAAATGGCCACCAGAGGGCGCTGTGGGCAGCAGGATATTGTAGCCTATGCAGTCTACTGCCAGCTAGAAGCAGAGCTTGATAGGTCAGCACACACACATACAGGGCCACATTCACCACTGTTCAATGTCTCTCCATGTGGAGAGAATGGCTCCACTGTGGTTCTCTGGAGTCCCAGAGACTTGCAGATGGCTTTGTAGCCCTTTCCAGACTGAGATACCTCACCACTTTGTTTCTCTCCTCTTCTGGAGGTTCTTCTGATAGCAGCATAGTGTGCTGCCTGGTGACACCTTGTAGCTACGTCACATTGATGGTCAGGTTTTATATAAGTGGTGTTTAGCCTCAACAGGGCTGCAGGCATCAAGCCTGGGTGTGTCTGCTCCACCTGAACCCAGTGATCCATTACATTTGCTTCGTTGGTTGATGGAGCAACTAAGGGGGCAATTACTTGTTCCCACAGGGTCAGTTGGTGTTGGATAACCGTTCTCCTTAAATAGATAAAATGAGCATTTAACAACTGGATTGTGTGTTTACTCGGGTTCTCTTCGTCCTATTACATTTTGTATGAAGATCTGAATCAAATAAGTTTGACAAATATGCCAAAATAGAGGAAACCAGGAAGGGGCAAATCCTTGTTCATGGCACCGTAGATAGGGCAGCTCATATTTGTCCACAAAAGAAGTCCCCACGAGAGCAGTTTGAGTTGGATCATGAATAGTATTTCTATAAATGTGTGTGAACGGTACGAGCTCAAAGTCAACAACACCACAACGTGACAACAGGTGTATTAAAGAGACAACTCCTTATGGTTTTAGGAATGTTTTTAGACTCTTTCTCATGTCAATAATCCAAGATCATTTCTTCTTCATCTAACTTGGCATTAGTCACAGAAGGTGGTGGTGACTACTGTAATAAGTGGCTGGAGCACACACAAGACGGTGTGTCCTCACAGGACATGATATACACATCTGCTACTAACAGCAGTCTCACCAGGAAGCTCATTTGCATAGAGAGGACACTTCTTATTTGAAGGACATGCTTCACATCCTATGATCACACAAAAAGTACCATTTCAATAAAATGGAAAGTAAATCCTACATGACATGAAAGTGTGAGATTTACTTTGAACAATTACTGAATCCCCCAACCTCTGAAACCAGAGTTTAGCCTCCTCAGAAAATGGACAAAATAAATGTGGTCATCCATTGATAAAAGTCGGTGCTTCACACAATATGTTTAGAAAACTGCTGATTTCAGAGTTTTCAGTCATGTTGCCTTGTTGTTTGAGAGCAATGTAAAAGAATTATGATTTTAACCAAATATAACCTGATGCACCAACATGTTTAATGATGTGTTCACCTACATGGTGCAATAATTAAATCAAATGATCATTAATGGTGTGATTACCACCTTCTTTAAATAAATTAACATAAAACTGCCACAACAAGTATGTAAGTAAGAATTTGCCACTTAAAATATTTTCGTTGGTTTTGTGTACAAAATAATCTCCTATTGACATGTCGAGTGGATATTTTTTCTATCAAGTTATATATTTTATTTAGTGGTAATTATAAAACATATGATCAAATTCAAAATTGAAAGAATTCCTTGAAAAGTTATAAATTAGAATATATTTTGTTCAGTTTTGAAAGCAGAAGTTTTACTTAACATTGAGAATTTGCTGCCCAAATATCTTTTCAAAATATCATCTTGACATTTATTTAAAGTTTAATGAACGCAGTCATATTTTAGAATTACCGAATTTTTCTTTTTCTTTTGGTTTTTATCATTTGTTTATGTTGTGTCCAATTTTAACATTTCTGGTGTTAAAACTATTTGGTTGTATGTGTAGTGAGAAAGAGTCTCAATCCCAAGGGAAATGTTTTTTAGAGGAAACAGAAAACACTGGAAATAATTAACAATACCAATAACAATAACAATAATAATACTATTAATAATAACAATAATAATAATAATAATAATAATAATAACAATAACAATAATAATAATAATAATATTGGGGGTATGGGGTACCGGGACAGTTGCTACAAGCCATCCGGTCCTTGTATAACCAAAGTGAGAGCTGTGTCTGCATTCTCGGCACAAAGTCAAACACGTTTTCAGTGGGTGTCGGACTCCGCCAAGGTTGTCCCTTGTCTCCGATTCTGTTTGTGATATTCATGGACAGGATCTCAAGGCGCAGCCAAGGTGAGGAGTGTGTCCGTTTTAGAAACCTCAGAATTGCGTCTCTGCTCTTAGCAGATGATGTGGTTTTGTTGGCTTCATCAGAACGTGACCTCCAGCGAGCACTGGGGCGGTTTGCAGCGGAGTGTGAAATGGCAGGGATGAGAGTCAGCACCTCCAAGTCTGAGGCCATGTTCCTCTACTGGAAAATGGTGGATTGCTCCCTGCGGGTTGTGGATGAGTTGTTGCCTCAAGTGAAAGGGTTCAAGTATCTCGGGGTCTTGTTCACGAGTGAGGGTAGCATGGAGCGGGAGATTGACAGGCAGATTGATGCAGCATCAGCAGTAATGCGGAAGTCGTACCGAACCGTTTTGGTGAAGAAGGAGCTGAGCCGGAAGGCAAAGCTCTCAATTTACCAGTCAATCTTCGTTCCAACCCTCACCTATGGTCATGAGCTGAAATGAGTTTCCTCCGTATGGTGTCTGGGCTCAGCCTTAGAGATAGGGTGAGGAGCTCGGACATCCGGAGGGAGCTCAGAGTAGAGCCGCTGCTCCTTCGCGTCGAAATGAGCCAGTGGAGGTGGTTCAGGCATCTGATTAGGATGCCTCCTGGGCGCCTTCCTTTGGAGGTTTACTGGGTACGGCCAACTGGGAGGAGATACCGGGTTAGACCCAGATCTCGCTGGAGGGACTACATGTCCAATCTGGCCTGGGATCGCCTTGGAAACCACAGGAGGAGCTGGAGGGCGTTGCTGGGGAGAGAGACGTCTGGAGTGTACTGTACTTCAGATGAGTTCACTGACCACACACCTTCAGCCAAACACAGGAGGAATGGTCAGTGAGCTCAGCAGCTGTAGTGTTGGTCTGAAAGAAAACCTGTGTACACACAGTTCTTCATCACACATGGTTGAGTGCCACTGTCGTACGATCTGAATCTCCAGCTATATAATAACCTCCTCCCTCCCTCCCTACCCATTTCCCCAGTCTCACATGATCCTCTTCCCCTTCCTCAGCTGTTGAGGGCCAACCAGGGCCTGATGAGGTCTGGCCCCGTGATCAGCCATTAGAGGAAGGTGAGGAAGAGGAGGAGTCCGCTTTAGTTGAGTACAATGACCCCTGTACAGAGGAGGACCCTCCCTGGGCTCCAACAACCTACCTTGAGAAAGGTAGAGGATTTACGAAGAGACTGATTCTAAAACCAGATGCTAACCATCAGCACAACATATGGACCAAGCGAGACAACAGCTGGGATGAGAGTAAAGAACAAAAGAAGATGATCATCGCAATTTCGATGCTTAAAGCAGCCAATATGTCAACACCATGTCATCATTACGAGATTAGATCTTATCCAGCACAAAAGACATGGAATTGTTATTATTGTGTTTTTTCTCATTATTGTTGTTGTTAATAAATATAGTAGTGGCAGTGTTGGTGGTGGTAATAGTAACCACAGTAGAACTAGTAGTAACAGACCTAAAGATGTGATTATTATCACAGTCTATTTTCTTTATTAGTGGGAGTAGTGGTCACAGCAGTAGTTATAATGGTAGTGTCTCTCGTAGGAGCAGTGATAGCTGTGTTTGTAGTACTTAGCTTTAATAGTACTAATAATTAGTAATAATAGTGGTTTTATAAGCACTGTGAATATTACTTGTACTACAAGTTGTTAATGTTAGTGTTGGTTTACTGTTAACCAGCAGCGTGCTTAACTGCGTGTTTGTCTCCCTCTAGTGGTGGCCATCTATGACTACATGGCTGATCAGGAGGACGAGTTGTCCTTCCAAGAGGAGCCATTATCTGTGTGATCAAGAAAAACGAGGATGGCTGGTATGAAGGTGTGATGAACGCCACCACAGGCCTGTTTCCAGGAAGCTACGTTGAGGCCATCATGCACTACGCTGACTAAGGGGGGGGGGGTGTCTTTCTGTCTCCAGCTCACTTTTCACTTTATCTTCCTTTTTCTGGAGTTTCCACTTTTCTGTCCTCACGCTGTCGACTGCTCTTTTTCTCCTCCTCTCTTTCATTACCGTCACGTCTCTTTCTCACTTTTTGCCTTGCTGTCTCGGTCTTCACCCGCTCCCAGACTCACCTTGACCCCTCATCTTTGCTTGTGACCCTCCCAGCCTGGTGTAAAACAACCAAAAGTATCTGTATTTCATGGGGATGCACTTGTCATCACAGCCTTGACTAGAAGTGTTGCCTCTCTTGTCCTGCGGGGACCAAAAAGAAGAAGGTCTGTGTTAGTTAGTAGTGAGAAGTAGTGAAAAGGCTGGTGGATATGAGGCCTGCCAGTGTTGTGTTAGCCAAGCCATCATTACACAAGTCATAGTATTTGTATTGTTTCCCCCAACCATCGTTTATCAGTTAGATTGTTATCACGGGGAATATTTTTTCCTTGAGGTGTCACTAAATCATCGGTAGGACACCTTCCAACCAAACTTCCAAGCCCTACCCCATCCCTCCAACCTCCACCTTAACCAAACCACCCACACACAGACATGTCCTTCTCAACAGCCCTCGATGCAGCAGCGTAACCATGGAGAATAAACCCAGCTCTCTTCCTGCTGCGGAAAACCTCATCTTCCTCTGATCAGAGGGGTGAGAATACGACACATATGGGGGGGTGGGGGGTGAGGGTGGATTGATGACTCTTTTAAGACAGATGAGAGGAGGGAACAGGAAGACACCAGGAGAGAGACTTTGGCACCAGTGATGTCTTATCTCACCAAACTAGCAGAAAGCAAACAGCAATGGAACTACAGCAGATTAAGGAGCGACATGAACTCTCTTCCTCTGTGTAGCAGATGAAGGAAGTTCAAGTCCTGTTTGCCTCTGTACTTCCTGTCTGTCTGAGCAAAGAGAGAGTGGTTATGGCTCAGGTGGACAGTCGCTCTGTGATGCGATGCTTTTGTCCCTGGCAGCAGAACATGTTGCTTGCCTCACAAATCATTGTGTGTGAAACGTGTGAGTCAAGCCTTGCTTCCTGCGATTGGAGGGTCATGGTGGACATGACCTTGGTGTTTTCTACATTTTTCAAAGATGCATGTGGAATATATCTCTGTTAAAAGAGTTGTGAGTACACATTTTAATGCGAGCACAAAAACATACACTACACTATGCACTTATGTGTCCCGGATGTGCTGGAAAGTCCAACATTTCAACTTCTTACTGGAAAAGTGGGGTCGTCTGGTCCTTTAAGGTGAAGTGTGAAACTCAGAGCGTTTCTTTTCAGTCTGTAGGTCACCAAGATGCACTTATTAGAGCTCAGCAAGGCTGTATAGCATAATAGTACACAGCATTATTCACAATGTCTTCTCTTAAATACATATCATTTTGATTTTCAACATTGAATGGCCTCAAACTTTATGAAAAATAAAAACTGTGTGTTAAATGGCCAAACACAAGTTTGAAATATTAATTTACAACACAGCTGATACATTTCTTTGGTAATGGGCCAGTATACATTGCCAAATATTACTGACATAATGCCAGCCATATTAACGTCAGTCTCTTGTGGGTGTCCATATTTGTCCCCTGTTATTTCCAGTCTGGCCACTGGGAGGTGCAGCACTTCTTTTTGTGACCAACCAGCTAGAATTTCTGACGTCAGACATCAAGTGGAACACAACTTAACTGTTTCAACACAGTTTAGAAACAAAAAAGTACCATGATGCAACAGCACGTGTGTCCATGCCCCTGTCTTAGACTTAGGCTGTCTTAGACTTAGACTGTCTTAGACTTAGACTGACTTAGACTTAGACTGACTTAGACTTAGGCAGTCTTAGACTTAGACTGACTTAGACTGTCTTAGACTTAGACTGTCTTAGGCTTAGGCTGAAATGGATGATCCGCAGTGACGACCCCTAACAGGAGCAGCCGGAAGTAGTAGCAGTAGTATTAGCAGCAGTAGTAGTAGTAGTAGTAGTAGTAGTAGTAGTAGCAGCAGTAGTAGTAGTAGTAGTAGTAGTAGCAGTAGTAGTAGCAGCAGCAGTAGTAGTAGTAGTAGTAGTAGAAGCAGTAGTAGTAGTAGTAGTAGTAGTAGCAGTAGTGGTAGTAGTAGCAGTAGTGGTAGTAGTAGTAGTAGTAGTAGTAGCAGTAGTGGTAGTAGTAGTAGTAGCAGTAGTAGTAGTAGCAGTAGTAGCAGTAGTAGTAGTAGTAGTAGTAGTAGACTGTAGCTTCAGTTAGCACCCAGTCTTGTTCTCGCCTGTTTGTTTCTTATTGGTGCACAGATCTTCTCAGACAATACTTGATTTGGGATTAAGTTCATCTCTGGACACAACAATCAGGAATGTTAGACAATAGCAACTGATTTCAGGGAGGTTATTTGTATATGTGGCGCCATCCTGTGCTTTACCTGTGCCCCCGTCCAGAGGGTTACTGGTTGTGTCAGGAAGGGTATCCAGCGTGAGTTTTGTCAAATAGTTTTGCTGATAAAAACTAATTAATAAATAAACAAACAAATAAATAAATAAATAAATAAATAAATAAATAAATAATGGTGATGATAATAACAAAACATTTTATCTGTTGGCACCTTACAGAACACAGTAAAAAACAAGCAGCACTGTATCAGACAGCAGAGCCTCCAAACAAACCAGGTAGATAATAAGAAGTTAACACAACAGATAAGTATAACTGTGGCGTATTGATAAATGTTCTATCATTCACTGTGGATACGGAACTACTTATTGTTCACATGTTCTTGACCGGATGTAACCCCGCCCAGAAAGGATATAGATATTAGGTGCAAAAGCGCCAAATCCCAGAACTGCGCTCTCCAATGCCTTGACAGTCAGGTGGCCATGTGCAGCCGAGAGATATGAATAAAAGCTCCTTTACATAATTTCATCTCCGGGTACTTTGTCCATAAGAACACAACACTGGCGACGAGGGGGATTCGTTTTTATTCCACGAAAACGTTTTCTTCTGAGACGGAGGAAAAGGTGTGAGAGAAGAGAGAGCTAACCGGAGCAACTAGCAACGTCAGTCACGACAGGGCTGTGCTGAGCAGTGAGTCGGGTTTGTGCTTCAACGAGGCTAACGGAAGCTTCAGCACGGACGAGGATCGTTCTGCACAGTTTATCCAAGCCAACGGGGTTGAGGAGGGGAAGCAACGGGCTGTGCTCCTATCCGTGGTGGGTGCAAAGACTTTCGCTTTACTGACTGACTTGGTAGCGCCAAAGAAGCCATCGGAAACGCCATTAGCTGGTATTTTTAAAGCATTGAGGGACTTTTATGTGCCGAAGAAGAATGTCCTGAGCGAACGTTATAGCTTCCGTGCCCGCAAGCAACAAAGTGGTGAGTCTCTAGCCGAGTATGTTGCCGCGCTAAAAGGGTTAGCAGCCTCTTGCGCATTTGGCGCGACGCCAGAAGAACAACTGAGAGATCAGCTAGTATATGGTATCAGTAGTAAAGAGCTGAGAACTAAGCTGTTGAGTGCTGCTTATGGACAAGAGCTAAACTGGGCTAAAATGATGGACACGGTGAACAATTTTGAGTGCACATTCACGAGTCTTAGAGCGTTCCAGCAAGCTCCGCTGAGAACAGACATCGTGAGAGCCAGCAGCTACGAAGGGAGCGCCAGTGCGCGCGGAAACGCGGCACACGACAGGAAAAAGGGCGCCAGGGACACGGCGTGCTACCGGTGCCTCGGAGAGGGACATCAAGCAGCGACATGCAGGTACAAAGAGTTCCAGTGCAGAGCCTGCAACCGGAAGGGCCATTTGGAGAGGGCGTGCAGGTCCACTGCATCATCGGAGTCGGAGACGGCCAACCACGGCGGCAGCTCCAGACGGGGACCTAGGACGAGCCGGAGGGCCACTCCTGCAGAGAGGCAGACTCGCTACATCACCAGGGAGGAGTCTCCCCACGAGCAGCAAAGTGCATCGGAGGAAGAGACTGATGATGAGGACTACAGGGCCTCCAACAAAACCCACAAGCTGACCATCATCGAGGTAACAGGAACTGAAAAAGACTTGGGGTTGTTTTCCGTTACCGGTAGGCCTAAAAATGATAATGAATATGTCAGACCATTTATGGTTATGGTGAGATGTAATGGTGTAAAGATCAAAATGGAGGTAGATACAGGCGCAGCCATGAGTATCATAAATGAGAAACTGTACAGACAGAGGTTTAGCAAGTGTCAACTAATGCCATGTGATGTAAGTTTAAAAACTTATTCTTCAGAGCCGATTCCATTGTTGGGTAAATTCCAAGTGAAAGTACAGTGTGGGGAGCAAACAGAACAGCTATCTTTGTTAGTGTGTAAGGGACATGGGCCAACACTGATGGGTAGAAACTGGATCCAGTTCTTAAAGTTAGACTGGTCTAGAGTGAACCATGTACCGGGGGTAGTAGATCCACTGACTGAGATGTATCAGAAATACTTCCAGGTGTTTGAGAGAGACAGGGGGGTCATTTCAGGAGTAAAAGCAAGGTTACAGGTGGTTAGCGACGCCACGCCCAAGTTTTGCAAAGCAAGATCTGTTGTGGTTACACCGCCCCGAGCTGCTTCCCCGACACGTTCAAGCCACTCCCCCAGCTCGGACGTGCCGGAAACATCCGAGCGCTCGGCTCGCGCTCTGAGGAGACGAGCGCTGCACTGCACCAGGTGTTTGCCATCAGGCAGCCTTCTACAAGAAGCCTCCCAGAACGCCTCTCAGTGCTTCGACGTACTGAACCCTGCGACTCTCCCTCCGCGACTTCCACGGCTCCCCGCGTCTCCCTCGTCCCCAGCGACCTTCACGTTTCTCCCCGGACCTCTCCTGCGATCTCCCCCCTTGTCCCTCTATCTGGACCCCTCCTTTCGGACTCGACTTCCCGGATCTCGGACCTGGACTTTCTCGGACAACCCCTCTTGGATCACGGACTGGACTTTCTCGCCAGGTGCACGCACATTTCTTCAACACCTCCTGGTCATTTACATACCGCACCACACATTGGCTAAAAACACTCACACATAGTTATACACGCAAACCACGGGACACCACACATAGTTTATTCACACATCCCACTAACAGAACGCCTTTTTTTCACCATACATTTCCCTCCCATAATAAAACCTCCCTCTGTAGATTTTGAAGTCATCTCGTGTCTGTCTGTCTTGGGTTTCGCCACACGGGTCAGGTTCTGGTGCGCGAGCATAACAAGATCAGAGCCTTATGCACTGACTACAGCAGTAGAACGGCAGCTAGACAGACTGCAAGAAAAAGGAGTATGGACCCCGGTAGAATATAGTGAATGGGCTACTCCCATAGTATGTATCCCCAAAACAAATGGAGAAGTCAGAATATGCGGGGCTTATAAAGTGACAATAAACCCATGGCTAGAGGTAGACAAATATCCTCTGCCAAAGACACAAGACCTGTTTGCTAAACTAGCAGGTGGCAGGTATTTCACCAAGTTAGACCTCACACAAGCATATGAGCAAGTAGAGCTGGATGATGAATCCAAGCAGTACCCAACTATAAACACGCCTAAGGGGCTGTATCGTCTAAACAGGTTGCCATATGGAGTAGCAAGCTCTCCAGCAATATTCCAACGCATCATGGATCAGGTATTACAGGGGCTGCCAAGGGTGGTGTGCTATTCAGATGATATACTCATCACAGGGACAACAAAAGGCGAACACTGAGAAAATCTAGAACGAGTGCTGGAGTGGTTAAAAGATAGAGGTGTAAGGGTGAACAAAGACAAGCGTGCCTTCTTCCAGCCAAGTGTTACATATTTAGGGCACAAAATAGACAAGGAAGGGTTACACCCCATAGAAGAGAAGGTAACAGCCATAGCAAATGCTCCCACCCCAAAGAATGTCACAGAACTGAGAGAATTCTTAGCCCTACTGACATATTATGGGAAGTTTATGGACAACTTATCCACTATCATAAAGCCTATGACTGAGTTGTTACAGAAAGACAAGCCATGGGTATGGTCTACTAAGTGCCATGAAGCCTTTGAGAAGGCCAAGAGCCAGTTAACATCAGATACAGTGCTGACTCACTTTGACCCCCAGCTACCACTATTACTAGCGTGTGATGCAAGTGCCTATGGGTTAGGAGCAGTGATAGCACATAGAATGGCAGATGGTAGTGAACGTCCAATCGCATATGCCTCACGCACGCTTAGCAAGACTGAGATCAACTACTCTCAAATTGAGAAAGAAGCAATAGGCATCATTTTTGGGATACAAAAATTTAGTATATGGAAGGAAATTCATATTAGTGACGGATCATAAGCCTTTAGTAAAGATTCTAGGGCCAACAACAGGGGTGCCAGCATTAGCCGCTGCCCGCCTGCAGAGATGGGCATTACTCCTCTCTGCCTATCAGTATGACATAGTCTACAAACCCTCCTTACAGCATGCAAATGCAGATGGTCTGTCCAGGCTCCCAGTACAGGGAGAAGCACCAACGAGTAACCCAGAGTACAGAGTGTCTTGGTTAGAAGCAATGCCAGTCTCAGCCAAAGATATTAAAATCCAAACAGATAAAGACAGGGTGCTCACAAAAGTTAGGCTTTTTATACAGACAGGATGGCCTAAACATGTAGCAGATGAAGAATTAAAGCCATACTGGAACAGGGGTGACGAGCTCACAGTGGAAGCCGACTGTGTGTTATGGGGTTTACGGGTAATCATACCCATGACACTGAGACCTACACTCTTGAAAGAGTTGCATGCAGAGCATGTGGGCATTGTGAAGACAAAAGCAGTAGCCAGAAGCCATTTTTGGTGGCCACGCTTAGATCAGGAAATAGAAAATATGGTAAACAATTGTATTTTATGCCAAGAAAACAGACACCTGCCCACCAAAGCGCCCGTAAAACCATGGAAATGGCCAGAGCAGCCATGGGAGCGAATCCACATCGATTTTGCAGAAAAAGGGAAACAGCAGTTTCTTTTGGTCAGTGATGCATACTCGCGTTGGCCAGAGGTCAAGCTTATGACCAGGACTACAGCTACAGCCCTAGTAGATGCAATGAGGGGCCTCTTTGCAGCGTGGGGGCTCCTCCAAGTGGTCGTTTCAGATAATGGCCCACAGCTAGTGTCGAGGGAGTTTGAAACCTTCTTAGAACAAAATGGTGTCAAACACATCAAGTCCGCTCCTTACAATCCAGCTTCCAATGGACAGGCAGAAAGGTTGGTCCAGACTTTTAAACAGTCTTTAGAGAAGCAGAAGGAATATGGGTATCCAGTGCAACGGTGCATTGATAGTTTTTTGTTTAGTTATAGGAACACTCCATCAACAACCACAGGGAAATCCCCAGCTGAGCTCTTTCTGAAAAGACAGGTTCGAACCAGGTTGTCGCTGATAAAGCCAAAGTTCTCAGCACAGATGCAAGAGAAACACACAAAGGTTACAGGCAGTCCTAGAACCCTCCAGCCCAATCAGAAGGTGAAGGTTAGGGATTTTCGGGGAGGGGATGGGAAGAAATGGAAACCAGGGGTGATAGAGCGAGCTCTAGGGCCAGTGACTTACTTAGTCAAGGTAGAGGGGCAAACCCTCAAGAAACACATTGACCAGTTGATCACAGATAAGACCACAGACAACACAGGAGACCCAGAATTTGACATTGCAGAACATATGTTTGTCAGGGCTCCAGAAACGGAGGTGGTACCCAGTGGTGAACTGGAAAGAGATGAAGCATCTGCTGCTACGGAAACACCACGCACCAGACCACAGCGAAACAGACGAGCACCTGATAGGTTAACTTTATAATCTGCTTAGGAGAAACAATGATTGTAAACAACTGTTCATTGAGTGTTGACTGTAATAGGAAAAAGAATGTCACTGCTGTGGGTGGAAAACGGGTTTTATTTTTGTTGTTGTTGTTCAGATGAAAATATGAGAGGTTTAAAGTTTCTGGGGAGGAATGTGGTGTATTGATAAATGTTCTATCATTCACTGTGGATACGGAACTACTGATGGATTTTACAGGTTATTGACCGGATGTAACCCCGCCCAGAAAGGATATAAATATTAGGTGCAAAAGCGCCAAAACCCAGAACTGCGCTCTCCAATGCCTTGACGGACAGGTGGACATGTACAGCCGAGAGATTTGAATAAAAGCTCCTTTATGTAGCCGGGTGGTAAATCTGTTAAATATGTTAAATGATTTCCACTTAAATTTAGTATAGTTTAACTGTTAATATATGTAATTGTTACACTGTCAAGCCATGTAAAATGTCATTTGATGTATTTAAATTGTGAGGCAGATTGTGAGTGTATTTTTATAGTTTTGGTTGTCATTGCATGTTTTGACCAGTAAGTGGCAGTGGCGGACTTTTATTGTAACTCCGTGCAAGTTATCCAAGTGCATCTTGGGTATTCTTTCTTTTTTTTCTTGTGTGGAGCGCCTGAAGATTGCGGTGTGACAGTGCTCTGACTCCGTAACGCTACTGGAGTTGATGTTCGGTGATTTTGGGCGCGAGCCGTCGACCGCTGTTCGCCATTGCAGGCATGACAAGGTAACTGACAGAGTGAGAAGTTGCGCGATCTTCAGGAAGTTCCACATGTCTTTGTTAAATCCTGTTTAACGTACATAGTCCTCTGCCGTATTTTGCACCGTATTTTGTATTTATTATTTCCCTTTTTAAAATCTTTTCTGTTAAACTTGCCACATCTGTGAACATTTATGAGCTGTTTGCTCGAAAGACACAGGAATGTATGCACTCAGTAAAACGATCTGCATTCGAAGGTTCAAACAATAAAATGAAAGCTACAAGAACCCCGGAAGTAATTGTGTCCTGTGTGGTATCTAATTCCACGGGCTACATAATTTTGGTACCAGGAGTGGGGTGTAGCTAAAACATTTTTTTTAAAAATTGGCAACAGAGTGGCTTATTTTTACTTAAAAAAAATACGGCAGTGGTGAAGATTGCTGGTGACGTCCGTTGGTGTTGAGTCTGAAGCCATCCTGCTGTGGAGGTGGTGACCAGCGAGAGATGACGTGAGGGCATCTAAGAGGTTCTGGTGCTTCCTGTTTCACACGACTCAGCCGTACCAGCGCAGAGGACTCCAGCGCTAACTTCAGCTACAAAGACCAAGATCCAGCAAGGCTCCAAGTTAAAGACTGTCCTTGTAGTATCCTTGAACCAGGTTTTGAACTAAATATCCTCATTTATACTGGACTGAGAAAAGATTAATATATCATTATGTCTAGTGATTCTGGTGATGAAGGGAATTCACGTAATGATAATGGCCACACCTCAGGTGGCATAATGGGTATAGGTGAAGGTGCTACAAAAGAAATGCAGACCACCATGCAAGAGCTTGCCAGACTGCGAGATGAGCTCACCAGGTTAAATGGTGAAGCAAGGGCTCAGAGAGCAAGTGATAACAGTGCACCCACACGTTCATACATCTACGTTCCAAGAGAACGCCAGATCCAAGCATTTAGTGGGGAGTGTGGTACAGACAGGAGATCTGTCGAAGAGTTTATTGAAGAGGTTGAAAGGGTTTTAAGATACAGAGAGCAAACAACAGAAGAACAATGTGACTATATACTATCTCTATTGCATGGCCCTGCATTGGAAGAGGTGCGACTATGCATGAGGGGTCAGTCAGTGGGGCCCAGTGATTTATACTCTTACCTGAGCAATGCATTTGGGGAAAAGCGCAGTTCCACACAGCTTTTGCAGACCTTTTACAACCGTAACCAAACTGATGGAGAAGACCTCCGTGACTACTCCCATGCACTATCCCAGATTTTGAGCTCTGTAGTGAAACAGTCCACAGATGTAATGCGTAATGAGAAAATTGTGCTCAGAGACCAGTTTATTGAGGGTTTAAGAGAAGCAGCACTCAGGCGTGAACTCAGGAAAATGGTTAGGGACAAACCAGAGAGCAGTCTTCTAGATGTGAGGAACGAGGCCCTCCTGTGGGAGATGGAGGACAGCAGATCTCATCGTCCCAGGGTCATAAAGAGCAACCAAGTTACATCAGAGGTTCCAGAAACCCAGTGCTCTATTATTAAAACAAACAATGACCAAGGTACTGCATTAAATGATGTTCGGAGAGCAGTAGCCCATCAGGAAAAACAGCTAGCAGAGTTAGGCAAAACACTTGCTGATCTAGCCTTTACTGTAGGTGAACTGAGTAAGCGCAGCACTCAACAGACATTCCTAGAGCCCAAGCCACGACCTAGACCCCAGCCAAAGTTCACACCAGATGGTCAGCCTATCTGTTTCAAGTGTAGAGGCATAGGTCACATTGCAAGAAAATGCTCACCGGCCAGAGGGGGTCAAGGGGACGCAACACCTAGTTCTTATGTAGTGCAGGAAAACTCGCACCCTCAGTTGTCATGAGCCACACAACTCGAGGGGAGGAAGCTGGCTCACCAAAAGAGACTCCAGACAGAAGCAGGATCTTAGAGCGTGCAGTCGGAGAATGTAAAACTGTTGAGGTGAAACTACGAGGTGTTACAGTGTCCTGCTTACTTGACACTGGTAGCCAGGTCAGTACAATTTCTGAGAGTTTTTTCAGGGAACACCTGTCAGTGAAAGGCGAAGACGTTCACCCGGCATTTGAGTGGTTAAAGATCACTGCAGCTAATGGATTAGACATACCCTATATGGGCTATGTGGAGCTTGATGTAGAAGCCATGGGTCTGACTATCCCAGAGCGAGGTTTTCTGATAGTTAAAGATTCTGAACACTCTTCCTCTGTTCCAGGTCTAATAGGGATGAACATTGTCAAAAAATGCAGAGAGCTAGTACACACTGAGTTTGACACCACACTGCAGGAGAGGTTTGACTCAAACTGGAGAGAGGCTTTTAATCATCTTCATGCAGTACATGCAACAGACAGACTCTCTTTCACTAGGGTAGCTGGTAAGGATGTAGTCCATATACCTGCTTCATCCGCTGCTACAGTTATGGCTAGGGGACTCAGGACCGTGAGTGAGGATGGTTCTTTTTTGTTGCTGGAGTCTGTGGGTGTCCCCGTTCCTGGAGGTTTGGTTGTTGTGCCTACTTTGGTTTCATCGGGCAATCACATTTTTCCAGTCCGAGTCATGAACATGTCTGATGAAGATATCTGGCTAGGGCCACGGACGAGGCTAGGGGTTTTGACTCAGGTAGACTGTGTGAAAAGTGATGAGCTTTGTGAGGTACTGTTCCAGAGAATCTCAGCAGACACTGAACAAGTGAGTATCAGTGAACATCCTGAAACACCGACAGATGTGCAGGAAATTCTCGGCAAGCTCAATTTTTGTGGTAGCCCAGAACAGCAAGCACAGCTGACTTTGTTACTGGAGAAGTACTCTTTTGTGTTTGCAACAGAAGATGAAGATCTAGGCCACACTGACAAAGTACAACATGAGATCCATCTGACAGATGACATACCTGTAACACAGCCATACAGACGAATCCCACCCACACAGTACAGTGAAGTCAGGGAACATATTGGCAAGCTGCTAAAAAAAGGGGTCATTCAAGAAAGCTCCAGTGCTTATGCTTCGCCCATAGTACTAGTGAGAAAGGCAGATGGTAGTCTGAGGCTATGTGTCGATTACAGGAAATTAAACTCAATGACAAGACGTGATGCATTCCCGCTCCCGAGAATTGATTTGAGTTTTGATGCGCTGAGAGGGGCAAAGTTCTTTTCGACCATAGATCTGGCGAGCGGATACCACCAGGTAGCTATGCATGAGAGAGATCGGACTAAGACTGCATTTACTACACCGTTTGGTCTATATGAGTATGTGAGACTGCCTTTTGGTGTTTGTAACGGTCCAGCTACATTTCAGAGACTTATGCAAGTTACTATGAATGATCTCATTTTTCAGATACTCCTGGTCTACCTAGATGACATCTTGGTTTTTTCAGAGACATTTGAGCAGCATTTGGAGAGACTTGAGACTGTGTTTAAGAGACTGGCAGAGACGGGCCTTAAGGTGAAGTTGAGGAAGTGTGCTTTTTTACAACAGTCAGTAAAGTTTTTGGGTCATCAGGTGTCAGCAGAAGGTATAGGAACTGACCCCTCCAAGGTCTCTGCTGTTAAGAACTGGAAGGTCCCAACCACTGCCAAAGAGCTGCAGTCGTTCTTGGGTTTCTGTAGTTACTACAGGAGATTCATTCGAGGCTTCTCACAGATTGCCGGGCCACTGCATGACCTAGTCAACAAATGTTCAGGTGTGAAGAAAACTGGGAAAGTAGGTCACCAGTTTTGTAATATGTGGACACCAGAGTGTGACTCTTCCTTTGAGCAGTTAAAGGAAAAACTTACCTCTGCTCCCATTTTGGGTTTTGCCGACTTCACACAACCATTCGTAGTTGAGACAGATGCTAGTCAGCATGGATTAGGCGCTGTATTGTGTCAGCAGCAAGGTGACACCAGACGTGCCATAGCATATGCTAGCCGCAGACTACGCCAGGCTGAGAAGAATGACCGTAATTATAGTAGCATGAAGTTGGAGTTGATTGCCTTAAAATGGGCAGTTGCTGAAAAATTCAGGGGTTACTTGCTTGGTTCAAAGTTTGTTGTCCTGACTGATAACAATCCCCTCTGCCACCTCAAGACAGCCAAGTTAGGTGCTATAGAGCAGAGGTGGGTAGCGCAACTGTCTGTTTTTGATTTCGAGGTTAAGTACCGTCCTGGTAGCAGTAATGCCGCCGCAGATGCTCTCTCTAGGCAGGAGTTTGCAGGGGAGCCTGAAACAGACCCTGACTCGGATTTTGACGACTGTATCACTGTGTGTAACCTGATTGAGCGAGGAACAGTTCTGGATCCTGGTCTTGTCTCTAGAGGTCTGGAGTGTTACAAAGTGAGACAGATCCGTGCTGGGGAGTCGAGGTCTGGTGAGACAGGTACTAAACAGGGCAACACCCCCACACTGCCAGGTTATACCAGAGAGGAGCTGGTAGGTTTTCAGGCCGGTGACCCCACCCTAAAAGAGTTTAGGGCATTTTGGGATCGGGGGAGGAGGCCATGTCCCAGAGAGAGAGCAGCCCTGTCTAGTCAAGTGAAAAGATTGTTGAAACAATGGAGATGCATACAACAACGAGAAGGGTTGTTGTACAGGGTTATCACAGACCCACGTCATGGAGAAGTGTGGCAGTTACTTGTGCCTAGTTGTTTGAGGGACCAAGTTCTAGAAAATGTACATAACAACATGGGACATCAGGGCATAGAGCGCACTGTAAACTTGCTAAGAGAGAGGTGTTTTTGGGTAGGGCTATGCGAGGATGTTGAAAGCTGGGTTAAAAACTGTGAGCGGTGCATTTTGACCAAGATGCCTCAGCCAAAAATCCATGCTCCAGTTCAGGCACTCCTGGCCTCCCGACCTCTAGAAGTGGTGGCTGTTGATTTTACAGTGTTGGAGGCAGCTTCAGATGGCCGTGAAAATGTCCTTGTTGTGACCGATGTGTTTACAAAGTTCACACAAGCGTATGCTACCAAAGACCAGAAGGCTGACACTACAGCTAAAGTTTTGCTCAGGGAGTGGTTCATGAAATATGGGGTCCCAGAGAGACTCCACTCAGACCAAGGTCGAAATTTCGAGAGTGAAATTATAGCAGAGCTGTGCAAACTCTATGGGGTTAAAAAGACACGGACAACTCCCTACAGGCCACAGGGAAACGGTCAGTGTGAAAGATACAATCGCACACTCCATGACTTGTTAAGGACACTCCCACCAGAGAAAAAAAAGTGTTGGCCAGAGCATCTGTCTGAAGTAGTATATGCCTATAATGTCACTCCTCATTCCACCACAGGGTACTCGCCTTATTATTTGCTTTTCGGGGTACAGCCACATCTCCCAGTAGATGCTTTATTAGGGCGTGAGTGTGTGTCAGACAGGAAGCAGGATTGGTTGTCTGTTCATCAGGAGAGACTCAGACAGGCACACGAGAGAGCCAGAGAGTACTCAGAGCAGAAGGCAGCTGAGAGGATCTCACTGCAAAATGAGAAGGTGTATTGTCCTCCTGTGGACATTGGTCAGTTGGTTTTCCTATGTCACAGACCCCCAGGTAGACATAAGATTCAGGACACATGGACCTCAACAGTCCAGGGTACCACACACACCGTTGAACCTTTTGAGAGAGGTCCCATTAAAAGAGTTCATAGGTCAGAGTTGCGACCTTATGCAAAACCAGTTCCCAAACCAAGAACTAGAACTAGGTTACAGACCACTACACAGCCTGTAGCTGAGGATGAGCCTGAGTCACCTGAGACTGATTTTGTTATTGTTGAGGAAGTCATCCCTCGCCGGCTTGTGCAAGTACCTAACCTGCCTCTTGCAGCAGAAAGTGTTAGTTTACCTGTGACAGCACCCACAGATGAGAGTGACGGTGAAGGACCTGAGGAAGGTTATTCAGATATGAGAAATTGTGGCACAGAAACAGAATGTGTTAATGATGTGCATCCAGACGTTAGCGACAGTGACTTGCCCATTATTGAAAACAGGGACAGGCCTGCACCAACAGATGATGCTGGTGGAGCAGAACGTAGAACCTATGCACCTAAACCTGCCATTAGGAAAAGCAAGCGGGAAATGGCTGGATCTCATTCAAACCCATTTCATCTGCCAAAGTCAGCCTGTAATGCAGTCTCAGTCAGCACAGACATGGTCTCTAAGGTTTTGACAAGCCTGGGTGCTGCTCTCTTTGAAAAGGCCTTGCAGAGAGTATTTGAGTCAGTTCATGTTTCGTAGTCACCGAGGACGTTGACTATATTTGCAGGGGAGTATGTAGCCGGGTGGTAAATCTGTTAAATATGTTAAATGATTTTCCACTTAAATTTAGTATAGTTTATCTGTTAATATATGTAATTGTTACACCGTCAAGCCATGTAAAATGTCATTTTATGTATTTAAATTGTGAAGCAGATTGTGAGTGTATTTTTATAGTTTTGGTTGTCGTTGCATGTTTTGACCAGTAAGTGGCAGTGTTGCGGACTTTTATTGTAACTCTGTGCAAGTTATCCAAGTGCATCTTGGGTATTCTTTCTTTTTTTCTTGTGTGGAGCACCTGAAGATTGTGGTGTGACGGTGCTCTGACTCCGCAGTAAGTAGGGGTAAATATCTTGTGAAATATACCTGTAACATTATTCCAAACAATATTGTATGTCGGTAATTTGACAAGATGGTTTGATTTGGACGCTACTGGAGTTGATGTTCGGTGATTTTGGGCGCGAGCCGTCGACCACTGTTCGCCATTGCAGGCATGACAAGGTAATGTTGGCGTGCATAAAGCCACACCATGCCATTGTATTTGGGCAGTAAGGGAAATGTAAAGGTTTTATATGCATTTTAATTCTGTTTAAAGGTAACTGACAGAGTGAGAAGTTGCGCGGTCTTCAGGAAGTTCCACATGTCTTTGTTAAACCCTGTTTAACATACATAGTCCACTGCCGTATTTTCCACCGTATGTTGTATTTTGTATTTATTATTTTCCTTTTAAAATCTTTTCTGTTAAACTTGCCACATCTGTGAACATTTATGAGCTGTTTGCTCGAAAGACACAGGAATTTATGCACTCAGTAAAACGATCTGCATTCGAAGGTTCAAACAATAAAATTAAAGCTACAACAACCCCGGAAGTAATTGTGTCCTGTGTGGTATCTAATTCCACGGTCTACACGACATATTAAAGGCGACCCAAGTAATCCGACATCTCAAAAACCGCTTGATCAAAAAATCTGAAATTTGGTATACTTATACTTGGACCCATTTGGCTACATTGTCTAAAGTGCTGATTAGCTTGATTACAAAAATGGCTGCCAAACAGCCAATCAAAATTCAGCAGCTAATATCTGCTAGTGTGAACGGCCAATCTTCATGAAATTTGATAGGCTTATTCTTTGTGGCACATAGAAGCCATGTACCAAATATGAAACAGATCGGACACATGGCGGCTGCAATACTGCTTGGACCCCATTAATCGCCGCTTGCGGCTATATTTATTATTATTATTATTATTATTAATATTATTGTTATTATTATTACCATTATCATTATTATTATGTTTAGTATTGTTGTTGTCATTGTTATTATATTATTATTATTATTATTTCTATTATTATTATTATTATCATTGTTGTTATAGAGCTTATGTCCCAGCTGGCAGATCAGTCACTGTGAAACAGAAGGAGGTTTTTGTACGGCTCTCTATCACCGTGTGAACACAGCCTGACTATTGATACTGTGGAGACTCTGACAGTAGTAAACTGCTGTATCCTCAGCTTGGACTCCACCGATGGTCAGGGTGAAGTCAGTCCCAGACCCACTGCCACTAAACCTCGATGGAGTTCCAACATCTTGACCCCTTTAGTGGGCGAAACACCTCACCATATCCAAAACTCCATTGATTTCGAGGACAAGGTCCAAGGCGTAAAACTGGAACCGGATGAAACCATGGTATCCTACGACGTGACCTCTTTATTCACCTGCATCCCAACCATGAAGGCTTTGGAAACTGTGAGGCAACGTTTGCTACGTTACAACACCCTCCACAATAGGACCAACCTCAGCCCAGACCAGATTTTCCAACTACTGGACCTTTGCCTGAACACTACATATTTCCAATTCAGGGGCCAGTTTTACAGACAGAAACACGGCTGTGCAATGGGCTCACCGGTATCTCCCATTGTAGCCAACTTATATATGGAAGAGGTAGAACACAGGGCCCTGAACTTCTTCAGAGGAACACCTCCGAGCCACTGGTTCAGATATGTGGACGACACATGGGTCAAAATCCAAACATAAGAGGTGTAAGCGTTTACCAAACACATCAACTTAGTGGACAAGAACATTAACTTCACAAGGGAAGACGTAAAGTACAACAGTTTGCCCTTCTTGGACTGTGACGTCCACATTGGGGAAGACAGGAGCCTCCACATTGGGGTTTACAGGAAACCTACACACACAGAACAATATCTACTTTTCGACTCACACCACCCTCTGGAACACAAACTGAGCGTCATCAGAACTCTGCAACACAGAGCTGATAATGTGCCCAGCAACACTCAGGCCCATCGAGAAGAACACAAACACCTGAGGGAAGCTTTAAAAACCTGCGGCTACCCCAGTTGGACCTTTATGAAAACATAACACGTTCCAGAAAGACCAACCAGGTGAGCGATGAGGAGAAGAGGAACACAAGGAATAACATAGTCATCCCGTATGTTTCTGGGGTCTCCGAGAAACTCAGGAGAATGTTTAACAAACACCGCATCCCGGTATACTTCAAACCCAGCAACCCACTCCGACAAAGACTGGTTCATCCCAAAGACCAGGTACCACACACCCGGAAAAGCAATCTGGTGTATGCTGTACAATGCAATGAGGATTGCACTGACCTATACATAGGAGAAACCGAACAACCACTACACAAACAGATGGCCCAACAGAGAAGGCCAAACTCCTCAAGACAAGACTCAGCAGTCTATCTACACAGAAGACACACTCCTTCCAGGACAGCAACGTACACATTTTGGACAGAGAAGATAGATGGTTTGAAAGAGGGGTGAAGGAAGCCATCTATGTGAAACTGGAAAAACCATCCCTCAACAGAGAAGGAGGTCTGCCACACCACCTACCTCCCACTAACAATACCGTCCTTTCATCTCTACCCAGGAGACTCAAGAAGCCTAGCCTCCAAGAACAACAGTCGGTCACTAACGGCTCCAACGACTCATGACCACTGAATGGAGCACTAACGAAGTCAAAACTAACACCTCCAACGACCGTCGCTGCTTAACATCGGATCACAAAGAGCCATTGACATCAATAGCTCTGATAACGACTCCAAAGAGGATAGATATCTGAGTTTCATCACCAGCCAGTCAGACTAGCTTGGTCTAGTCAGAAAGGCACGAACTGATGAAGCCTCTTGGATGAGAGGCGAAACGTCTTCACGGATATGTACCAAATCCAGCTGCACTCGATTCAATTCCTTTGGACAACCATGACCTGGATGAATGAGAACATTCACAGACTTCCTGTAGTGTGGTATTCTAACACAGGTAGAAGGTTTTCTCTGCAGCATTGTGAGGATGTTTTGGGGATGTTGTTGAGGTAGCAGATTATATAATCTTATTTTATGAAACATTACCACAGTGTCTCAAAATAAAGGAATAACATTCTCACTGCAACATTCATAAAATGTTTGAGGATGTTATTGAGGCTGAGATGATGGAACATTTCCTATAACATGTTCCTGTCATGTGATATAATAACAAGGTCTCGGTCAAGGTCACATTTATTTTTAGAGCAACTCAACACCAAGCCAGGTTTGTGCCAAAGTGCTTTACAACCATCAGAATTGAGCAACAGTTATCATTAAACATAAGTACATACGTACACACATGCATCATCATCATCATCATCGGCGGTCACTCGAAGCGAGTATGACTGTCCTCTCAATTGGTTTGTCTACTTGTGGGTCTTCAGATGGTTGTAGAGGCAGATCTGCGATCCACATACTTTGGTGCAGTGTGGACAGGGGAAAGTGGTTGGTGGTTGGTGGTGGTGGTTGAGTCTTGTTCTCTGTCTCCTTGTGGTGCTGTGGTTTTTTCTCTGCAGCACAGTGGAGCTCCATTTCATGACATGCAGCTACCTCCTGCACGGATTTCTTCCAGGAGCATCTATCCAGTGCAATGTCTTCCCAGGTGCTCGATGTGATGGTGAATTTCTTCAGACTGGGCTTGATATTGTCCTTGAAACGGTTTTTTTGTTTTGCCTGCCGGGAGCTCACTGACCTTCCTTCAGCTGGGGTACAGGATCTCTTTGGGGAGACGTGTGTTGGACATGCGGATGACACGGCCTGTCCATCAGAGTTGGTGCTGCATTATTGTGGTGGTGATGCTAGTCATGTTGGCTTCTTCCAGAACACTGATGTTGGTGCGTCTGTCCTTCCAGCTGATCCTCAGCATCTTTCATAAGGATCTTTGGCGGTATTGTTCCAGGACTCTCAGGTGCCTGCTGTAGGTGGTCCATGACTCTGCTTCATACAGCAGGGTGGGGGGAACCACCCTTCTATAGACCAGGAGTTTTGTTTGGGCCTTTAGGTCTCGGTCTTCAAAGACTCTTACTGAGTCTGGCATAAGCACCACTGATACAACTCAGGAGATGGTTGACCTCAGACTCGATGTCAGTTTATGAGGAGAGAAGGCTGCCGAAGTAGGAGAAGTGATCAATGTCTTCAATAAACACATACATACGTATCTCTTTTAAAAGAGTTGTGAGTGCACATTTTAATGTGAGCACAAAAACATATACTACACTATGCACTTATGTGTTCCGGATGTGCTGGTAAGTCCGAAATTTCAACTTCTTACTGGAAAAATGGGGTCGTCTGGTCCTTTAAGTTGAAGTGTGAAACTCAGAGCGTTTCTTTTCAGTCTTTAGGTCACCAAGATGCAGTTATTAGAGCTCAGCAAGGCTGTATAGCATAATAGTACACAGCATTATTCACAATGTCTTCTCTTAAATACATATAATTTTGATTTTCAACATTGAATGGTCTCAACTTTATGAAAAATAAAAACTGTGTGTTAAATGGCCAAACACAAGTTTGAAATATTAATTTACAACACAGCTGATACATTTATTTGGTAATGGGCCAGTTTACATTGCCAAATATTACTGACATAATGCCAGCCATATTAACATCAGTCTCTTGTGGGTGTCCATATTTGTCCCCTGTTATTTCCAGTCTGGCCACTGGGAGGTGCAGCACTTCTTTTTGTGACCAACCAGCTAGAATTTCTGACGTCAGACATCAAGTGGAACACAACTTAACTGTTTCAACACAGTTTAGAAACAAAAAAGGTACCATGATGCAACAGCACGTGGGTCCATGCCCCTGTCTTAGACTTAGACTGACTTAGACTTAGACTGAAATGGATGATCCACAGTGACGACCCCTAACAGTAGCAGCCGAAAGTAGTAGCAGTAGTAGTAGTAGCAGTAGTAGTATAAGTAGTAGTAGTAGCAGCAGTAGTAGTTGTAGTAGTAGTAGTAGTAGTAGCAGTAGTAGTAGTAGAAGTAGTAGTAGAAGTACTACTAGTAGTAGTAGAAGTAGTAGTAGAAGTAGTAGTAGAAGTAGTAGCAGTAGTAGTAGAAGTAGTAGTAGTAGTAGTAGTAGAAGTAATAGTAGTAGTAGTAGTAGACCAGGGGTCCCCAATTACCTTTCATAGCGGGCCGTTTTCAGGGCCACTTTTAAAACCACGGGCCACTCAACCTCCAGCAGATTGTTGTTCATTAGTTTGTTTTGGTGTCGATACGTTGCAGGTATTATAATTTAAACAGAGATTTTTCATCTATTTTTCGATATATTACTAGTCTTACTTTTACTAAGAAAAAAAAATATTTTTTTTTGGTAGGGAAATAAAAAAATTCTTCCTTCTGGCATTTCTCCAAAAATTCTTGCGGACCGTAAATCAACCCGTCACGGGCCGAACGTGGCCCGCGGGCCGCCTATTGGGGACCCCTGTAGTAGACTGTAGCTTCAGTTAGCACCCAGTCTTGTTCTCGCCTGTTTGTTTCTTATTGGTGCACAGATCTTCTCAGACAATACTTGATTTGGGATTAAGTTCATCTCTGGACACAACAATCAGGAATGTTAGACAATAGCAACTGATTTCAGGGAGGTTGTTTGTATATGTGGCGCCATCCTGTGCTTTACCTGTGCCCCCGTCCAGAGGGTTACTGGTTGTGTCAGGAAGGGTATCCAGCGTGAATTTTGTCAAACCGTTTTGCTGATTAAAAAAAAAATAATAATAATAATGATGATGATGATGATGATAACAATAAAACATTTTATCTGTGGGCACCTTAGAGAACACAGTAAAAAACAAGCAGCACTGTATCAGACAGCAGAGCATCAAAACAAAGCAGGTAGACAATAAGAAGTTAACACAACAGATAAGTATAACATCATCATCTGCACCAAACTCAATGAAGCGTGGATCAGACTGAATATGCCAGTTTGAAAAGGTGCGTTTTGAGATGAGATTTGAAGGTTGAAAGAGAGTCAGTCTTGTGACTGTCTTGTGGGAGAGAGGTCCATAGGCGGGGGGCAGAATGACTGAAGGCTCTAGACCCCATGGTAGTCAAGCGGGCCAAAGGTGCAGTGAGTTAGAGAGCAGAAGAGGATCTGAGAGTGTGGGAGGGCGTGTGGATATGAAGGAGTTCAGAAAGATATGAAGGAGCTAGGTTATTAAGGGTCTTAAAGGTGAGGACAAGACCAGACCGGATCTGTCAAGGCCTGGATTAACAACGGCCTCCATTGGTGCTGCGCCCAGTTTCCATCAGTACGATGGAACTGTAAAATCCACTGTGGTGACCCCTGAGAAACAGGAAACAAGCTGAAAGACAAACAAGAAGATCTGCATATGTAGGGGAGCTTGTATTTGGACATAAATGAAAAACCCTGAGAGAAGTTTTTTTTTCTTCCAGTTTCATCATGAACTGGATTTGTGTTCGAGTGTGTGAACGGTATAATCTGAATATCATGAAATCAAAGCATGACAATTTCACATAATTTCTCAAGGTGTTACGAAGTGTTATAGAGTGTTCTTAATCCAAGATCATTTCTTCTTCATCTAACTTGGCATTAGTCACAGAAGGTGGTGGTGACTACAGTAATAAGTGGCTGTAGCACACACAAGACGGTGTGTCCTCACAGGACATGATATACACATCTGCTACTAACAGCAGTCTCACCAGGAAGCTCATTTGCATAGAGAGGACACTTCTTCTTTGAAGGACATGCTTCAGTGCTCATGAAACCTTTATAACTCTGCAAGTCCAAAGCAAAGCCACCAACACTTGTTCATTGTGACAGCAAAGGTAAAAACCATGTGTTGGAGCAGCATTTTCATCCTGACATGTGCTGCCTTTATTCAAGGTAAGACCGGCAGAGATGATTCACTGTCTTCCTTGTTTTCCTCATCTCAACTTTTCCTCCCCTGAAAGAACTTTCTCTGATCTCACCAGTTTGTGTTTCCCCACCTGCACATTGTTTCTACCAAGTCCCTGTTTGTGTTTTACACTGTTGAGTTTCAGTTAAAACAACACCTGAAAAAAGGAATTCTATGTGTTTATGTGATGTAATGAGTAACACATCTGTCCTTTCACAGAGATTTCCAGATGTACATGTGAGACAATGAAGGCCTTCACTTTCAGTCTGTTTGTGTGTTTCTGTTTTCAGGATCAAGCAGTCAGGTCACTGTGACTCAGACTCCTTCAATGAAAGCTGCCAATGTAGGAGAATCAGTCAGTCTGGCATGCAAACTGAGTCAACCTGCTGATACTGGTTGTGATAGTGGCACGAGACTCTGTTTCTCCTGGTACCAACAGAAACCTGGAGAAACTCCTAAACTCCTCATTTATTACGCAAACACTCTTCAGTCAGGAACTCCATCGAGGTTTAGTGGCAGTGGGTCTGGGACTGACTTCACCCTGACCATCAGTGGAGTCCAGGCTGAGGATACAGCAGTTTACTACTGTCAGAGTCTCCACGATATCAATAGTCAGGATGTGTTCACACGGTGATAGAGAGCCGTACAAAAACCTCCCTCTGTTTCACAGTGACTGATCTGCCAGCTGGGACATACGGTAAGCTCTATAACAACAACATCACCATTAATAACACTAATGATAATAACAATAATAATAGTAATAATAATAATAATAATAACAAAAATATAATTGTAGTACTATGTTGTTGTTGGTCTTCTTCTAATATATGGTATTAGTTGCATTGTCTGTTTTTCTATTCTATTATTGTTATTGTATTACTGGTTTCATACTAATGCACAAATAAAAAATATTAAATATTCTTTTCAAATTTGTCAGTTTTGTCAGTGTTTCTCTTTTGTTGTCCTCACATCTGTATACATCCTATGATCACACAAAAAGTACCATTTCAATAAAATGGAAAGTAAATCTTACATGACATGAAAGTGTGAGATTTACTTTGAACAATTACTGAATCCCCCAACCTCTGAAACCAGAGTTTAGCCTCCTCAGAAAATGGACAAAATAAATGTGGTCATCCATTGATAAAAGTCGGTGCTTCACACAATATGTTTAGAAAACTGCTGATTTCAGAGTTTTCAGTCACGTTGCCTTGTTGTTTGAGAGCAATGTAAAGAATTATGATTTTAACCAAATATAACCTGATGCACCAACATGTTTAATGATGTGTTCACCTACATGGTGCAATAATTAAATCAAATGATCATTAATGGTGTGATTACCACCTTCTTTAAATAAATTAACATAAAACTGCCACAACAAGTATGTAAGTAAGAATTTGCCGCTTAAAATATTTTCGTTGGTTTTGTGTACAAAATAATCTCCTATTGACATGTCGAGTGGATTTTTTTTCTATCAAGTTATATGTTTATTTAGTGGTAATTATAAAACGTATAATCAAATTCAAAATTAAAATAATTCCTTGAAAAGTTATGACTTACGATATATTTTGTTCAGTTTTGAAAACAGAAGTTTTACTTAACAACATTGAGAATTTGCTGGCCAAATTTCTTTTCAAAATATCATCCTGACATTTATTTAAAGTTTAATAAAAGCAGTCATATTTTAGAATGACCGAATTTTTCTTTTTCTTTTGGTTTTTATCATTTGCCAATGTTGTGTCCAATTTTAACATTTCTGGTGTTAAAACTATTTGGTTGTATGTGTAGTGAGAAAGAGTCTCAATCCCAAGGGAAATGTTTTTTGGAGGAAACAGAAAACACTGGAAATAATTAACAATAATAATAATAATAATAATAATAATAATAATAACAACAATAACAATAATAATAATAATGGGGGTATGGGGTACCGGGACAGTTGCTACAAGCCATCCGGTCCTTGTATAACCAAAGTGAGAGCTGTGTCTGCATTCTCGGCACAAAGTCAAACACGTTTTCGGTGGGTGTCGGACTCCGCCAAGGTTGTCCCTTGTCTCCGATTCTGTTTGTGATATTCATGGACAGGATCTCAAGGCGCAGCCAAGGTGAGGAGTGTGTCCGTTTTAGAAACCTCAGAATTTCGTCTCTGCTCTTAGCAGATGATGTGGTTTTGTTGGCTTCATCAGAACGTGACCTCCAGCGAGCACTGGGGCGGTTTGCAGCGGAGTGTGAAATGGCCAGGATGAGAGTCAGCACCTCCAAGTCTGAGGCCATGGTCCTCTACTGGAAAATGGTGGATTGCTCCCTCCGGGTTGGGGATGAGTTGTTGCCTCAAGTGAAGGAGTTCAAGTATCTCGGGGTCTTGTTCACGAGGGAGGGTAGGATGGAGCGGGAGATTGACAGGCGGATTGGTGCAGCATCAGCAGTAATGTGGACGTTGTACCGGACCGTCGTGGTGAAGACGGAGCTGAGCCGGAAGGCAAAGCTCTCAATTTACCAGTCAATCTTCGTTCCAACCCTCACCTATGGTCATGAGCTGAAATGAGTTTCCTCCGTAGGGTGTCTGGGCTCAGCCTTAGAGATAGGGTGAGGAGCTCGGACATCCGGAGGGAGCTCAGAGTAGAGCCGCTGTTCCTTCGCGTCGAAATGAGCCAGTGGAGGTGGTTCAGGCATCTGATTAGGAAACCTCCTGGGCGCCTTCCTTTGGAGGTTTACTGGGTACGGCCAACTGGGAGGAGATCCCGGGGTAGACCCAGAACTCGCTGGAGGGACTTCATGTCCAATCTGGCCTGGGAACGTGTTGAATTAACGTTAGCCATCCTACAGCGAATTAATTGTCTTGCCAAGACATAAACATAAATTGTGCCATTCAGGCGGAAAATGACACACACCCACACTGTGCTCTTGCGTTCGAACAAGAGAAGAAGAATATTTATTTGACACATGCGCAGATCTATATATACAATACGGGTCCTCACAGGATCAAAAAGCTGGTCATTGACAATGCGTGGATGAGACTGCATTAGATCACATGTTCAACACCCCCACTCAGGCTCATCTTTATAGCAGTGTCAAAATAACAAAAAACAAAAACAAAATAATGTCTCCCATGATCCCATACACCAGTAGACTGTTTTTCATAGACACAATTGTCTGCTGCGTTCTGTTCAAAACCATTTTCTACCAGGTGATCATGAAATAGCTTATTCCAATTACGTCCAGATTGCTTTAGACCATACAAAGACTTGTTGAGTTTACATACTAAATGTTCATTAGTTTTAGACTTTACTTCAAATCCCTCAGGTTGCTCGATGTAAACCTCACAATCTATTGGAGCGTGTAAATAAGCTGTTTTGACATCCATTTGGTGGAGCACAAGGTCATCCTGTGCGGCTTTCTGCATGAGAATCCTCACTGAGGTCATGCTAGCGGTCGGAGAGAAGGTCTCCTTGTAATCTATACCCTCTACCTGGCTGTACCCCTTTGCTACATATCTAGCTTTGAAAGTCTCAGGTTGGTCAGGGCTTTCTTTGACAGCAAAAACCCAACGCTCCCCCACTGCTCTTTTTCCCTTTTGCAGTGGACACAGGGTGAAGGTGTCATTCTCTTTTAATGAGGTAAATTCGTCCTCCATTGCTTTGACCCACTTCTGAGATCTTTCAGAGCTAATAGCCTCTGTATATGTTTTGGGTACATCATAGACAGCTCTATAGAAATAATCCACCTCTTGTTCATCTTCAATATGTTCAGTCTTACACTGATAGTCCCAAATATATGCTGGTGGTCTTCTACTTCTGTCTGGGTAGCGGCGTGTGCCCCCACTATCACCTTGAACCCTAGGTGATGTGCCACTTTCACCCCTTGCCTCTGTAGGTGCTGTCTGACTAGCCTGGGGCTGTTCACCCATCCTAGTTGGTGCTCCATTCAGCTCAGTGTCATCATAACAATCATCATCAGAATAGTCATGTAGACCTGTCTGGATCTGGCTGCCCTTCAATATGGGCTTGACTTGTCTGTGCTTTGACACTCTCCCTGTCTCTGGGAAGTACACGTTGTATGCAGGGCTATATTTGTCATACCCTATGAAAATGCCCTTTTCACACCATGGATCAAGTTTCTTTTTGTCTTGCTTATAAGCATAACACTCAGTACCAAATACCATCATGTGAGCAATATTGGGAGTTTTACCTGTGAAAGCACTATATGGAGTTAGCCCAAGTCGCTTGCAATAGCATCTGTTGCGTATCTGTGCAGCCGTTTGCACTGCAAACCTCCATAGCTGTTTTGGTAATTTACTCTCAGTAAGCATGCACCGGCCCATGTCAAATAATGTTCTCCAATTTCTCTCTGCTGTGCCGTTTTGATGCGGTGAATAAGGAGCACTAGTCTGATGACTGATCCTGTTCTCCCTAAGAAGGTCTTGGAACTCTCTCCCCGTGAATTCTGTACCATTGTCAGAGCGTATAGTCCTGACTTTCCCGTATGGGGCAGTATCAGCTAGGAATTTCTCTGTGGCTCTGGATGTGTCGCTTTTTGTCTTAAGGAAATAGGTCCAAGTCATACCACTATAGTCATCTGTGAAGGCTACTGTGTATCTATACCCGTCTCTGTCGGTTGGGTCCATAGTACCACACAGGTCAGTGTGAACTACTTCTAGTATCTCTGTAGCTTTGCTATCGGCCTGTCTGTTTCTCATCTCAACAGTTTTGCCCTCTATACATATGTCACAGTTGAGAGTGGACTTATCACACTTTCCCTTGATTTTCATGCCATCGACCACATTCTCCAATCGGGAGACATCATCAAAGTTACAGTGTCCAAGTATTCTGTGCCACGGCTGTATATCATGACACACCTTGACCTTGTCATTGTTTTCATCAGTAACCGTGGGCAGATAATACAGTTGACCACATACCTCAATGTTAAACCTTGTAGCATCATTGACACCCATCCAGTTATCACCATCTTTGAAATGCAATTCTGCCCCGTTGCCTGTAGCTGCCCTCACAGAGAACACATCTTGTGGAAAGGTTGGTATATACAAAGCATTTTTCAGCAGTGCTCTCACCTTGTGACCCTTACTGTCTACAAGGGAGATTTCTGCTTCTCCTCTGGCTTTGGCAACCCCAGTAACTTTTGTACCATCAGCTAGTTCAGTCACATGGTTCTCAGGTCTGAAAGCTTTATCGATAGTCTTAAACTTCTTAAAGTCACTTATCATGTGCGATGTCACACCACAGTCCACCATTAAGCCTTTAGTGTTAACCGTCCTCTTCACTGGACTACCGCTACCGATCAGCTTAAAACAATACGACCTTTTATCGCCGCAGTCCCCATCGTCTGCGTCTCGTCTTCGCCCATGCTGGTCTGCGGCTCTTCGTTGCGGCTCTTCTCCCATCGCCCGCGACATGGAGTCCCGCTGTCTTCCCCGGCGTGGCGTGTCGCTCCTGCGGTCTCGTCTCCTCTCGTCAGGCAGGTTGTTGTTGGGACACGTCCTGGAAATGTGTCCCCTACGGTGGCATCTCCAGCATTCAACGTTGGTGGAATCTGGTCCTCCGTCCTCCGGTCCTCCGGTCCTCCGCCTCGTCCCCGTGGCTGGTAGCTGGCTGTCCCCGCGGCTCGCATCACGTTGTCCTCGGTCAGGTCACTCGGCTTGAATCTTTCGGCGTCCTCGAAGTTCCTCAGCTTTGCCTTGAAGTCACCGAACGTCAGATTCTCGCCCGTCTGAGTAATGTGGACCACAGACGGTTTAAATAAGTCCGGCAGGCCTTTCACTACCATCGCAACTTTCAGCCCGTCACTGATATTCTCGTCCGCCCCGCCAACCAAGCGAGTATTGTCTCAGCGCGAGCAACATATTCTGTGACAGCCTCGTTGCTTTGCACGCGGAGGGCCGCGAGCTCGCAGTATAAACTCACTGCACGCGGCTTTCCTTTGCCTGCATAATGCCCCCGTGGTATCGCCAACGCCTTGCGTCCGTCTCCTGCCGCCTCTCTCATAACAAGCGGCAAACTCTTGTCGTCTAAAACGTGCAGCAGTTCCGCGTGTGCCTGTGCGTTCTTCGCAGCGTCGGCTGCTGGTACAGCGTCGGCGTCCTCATCTCCGCCAACCTGCGGCTCGGCTTTGATTGCTGCCGAAAGCCCGCGCAGTTCCAAATGTGCGAGGCATCTCGTTTCCCACAGTTCGTACCACCTTTCATCGCCGTCAAACAACAGCCGGCTAAATCGTTGGCTAGACATAGCGCTGGGCCCAGAACCTGCTGAGTTAACGTTAGCCATCCTACAGCGAATTAATTGTCTTGCCAAGACATAAACATAAAGTGTGCCATTCAGGCGGAAAATGACACACACCCACACCGCGCTCCGGCGTTCGAACAAGAGGAGTGTGGTGGACACGTATTGGGGATAGAATTCCCCCCAGGAACTAAGGGTTAAGTCATGGTTGCCCTGGCAGGTTAACGCAGGGTTAAGTCATGGTTGTCCAGCCAGTTTTCTGGTTCTTCTTGCCGCCTCCGCTCAGTCGAGCTGTGGTTTTGTTGTCTCTCGGATTTACCGTGGATTAAAGAAAGTTGCCTACACGGCTAAAGTGTGAACCTACGGTCTTCTCCGCTCCTTCGGCTCTACACTGGTGACCCCGACGTGATTTTTGGATAAGTTTTCTGAAACCACACACATTATGGCTACGAACGCCGTTGCAATTAAACTGCCGGAGTTTTGGGAGTCTTCCGCGGCTACATGGTTCGCGCAGGCTGAGGCACAGTTCGCGCTCAGAGACATAACAGCGGACGAGACCAGGTACTACTACGTAGTGGCGGCGCTGGGGGGCGCTACGGCTTCCAGGATAAGCGGTTTCATAACCAACCCACCGGCCGATGGTAAAGACGCCGCACTTAAACATCTCCTCCTTGAAACTTTTGAACTGTCAATAACGGAGAGAGCACGTCGCCTCTTCGCAATTCAGGGCTTGGGAGATGGCAAACCATCGGCGCTAATGAGCAGGATGTTAAACCTACTGGGTCAAGAAAAGCCATGTTTCCTGTTTATGGAGCTGTTTCTGCGCAACATGCCGCCCCACGTCCAGACTGCGCTCGCTAACTCCACCATCACTGATCCCCGTGAGCTGGCAAAGGAGGCTGACCGATTCTTCGTCGCTACACAACGTTCCTCCCATGCCGGGGTGCTGGCTCCTACCTTCACTGGCCCCCCGCCGACATCGCGGGCGTGGCCCGACGGTGGCGCCACAGCGTCAGACCGCTACAAGCCCTCTGGACTCTGTATGTACCACGCTCGATTTGGTGCGAAAGCTAAACGGTGCCGTTCCCCCTGCAACTACAGGCCGGCGGGAAACGAGAGGGCCAACACTCAGTAGTGGCCATGAGTGTTGGCGATACGAGCAGGCTACTCTTCATCCTCGACACCATCTCCGGTCGGCGATTTCTCTGTGACACGGGCGCACAGAGAAGCGTGCTCCCTGCTACTGACGTCGACATCATGGGCGGGGAGCGGGGCCCCCAGTTGGCGACGGCCGACGGCAGCCCTATCCACACCTACGGCGTGCGGTCTGTAGAACTGTGTTTTGGTGGACAACGTTTCACGTGGGAGTTCGTCATGGCCAATGTAACGCTTCCCCTCCTCGGAGCTGATTTTTTATGCGCTTACGGTTTGCTAGTGGACATTCAGAACAGCCGTCTGGTCGACGCCTTAACCTTCTCCTCCTTCGCATGTACGCGGGGGGAAGCAGCCTGTGCAGGTCTAGCCAACTCTCTCTCAGAGGCAGACAAGTTCAACCGCCTCCTCGCTTAGTTCCCCGACCTCACCCAGCCTACCTTCTCTGCACCCACCGCTAAGCATGGGGTGGTGTTGAGATATGACACCAGTGTATTTGTATGACTATGTGTTACTGTGTACTATTATTTTGTTTACGACTTTGTTTGTCCACAAGTGGGCGGTGTTGCGCTTGCATGCGCGGATTGATTACGTCACTGAGACGCCGTTCATTTTCTTCTTCTCCCAAAACGACCGAATAAAGGAAGGCTGCATTTTTTCCCTCCAGCAGAAGTTCGATAGTCAGTACGATTCTTTATAACGGTTTAATAATCCACTTCATCTGCGCAGAGATAGACATAAAGTATTAGTCTAGTCTTCTAACAGGTTATGGGCCCAGATAACGTTGGATTATTTAGTAGCTTGATAAAAGAAGTACACAAAGTGTGATAACCTCGGATGGCGGGATGCGCACAGGTTAGCACGGAGTAGCAAGTTAGCAAGTGTGAAGCTAGTTAGCATCGAGAGAGGCTATCGGGAAGCTAACGGAACGCTAAGCTAAGCTAACGCTACCTAGGGAGATGGAGCGAAAGAAGAGCAGGTGGCCCACATTCAACGGACAGGCCGATGAGTATGAACTGTGGGAAGAGCGAATGCTCTGCTGCATGCAGGATGTGGGGCTGAAAACCACCATTCTTACCGAGCCCGTGGGACCTTTGACAGTGGAAGAGCAGGCCCTAGACGAGGAGCGGAACGCGGACGCCTACTGCGCATTGGCGCCTTTATTGGACAACACAAGCTTGGGACTGATCTTCAGAGAAACGCAGAACAACGGTAGAGAGAGTCTACGGGTGTTGCGGGAACATTACATTGGTAAGGGCAGACCCCGGATTGTCACTCTGTATGTAACATTGACTGGGCTAAAGAAAGCTGATAATGAGACGATAACCGAATACATTATCCGAGCTGAACAAATCATTACGGCTCTCAAAGGGGCGGGAGAAGCACCGAGTGAGGGACTAATGATGGCCATGGTGATGAGGGGGTTACCCGAGAGATATAAGCCATTCACTCTAATGGTGACACATGGCGACAGTGAGTTGACATTGGGACAATGTAAGGCCAAATTGAGAAACTTTGAGGCGGCTGAAGATGTAGCTAATGTTACAGCATCGGACGAGACGTCCGAGAGGGTGATGAAGGCCCACGCAGCGCCTAAGAAAAAGCCAGTGAAACGCTGTGAGGGAGATGATGAACAAACGGTGTGCTGGCGATGCGGTGACAAAGGCCATCGGAAATCGGACTATTCACGCAGCGTGTGGTGCAGCTTCTGCCGGATCAAGGGTCACACGGACAAAGTGTGCAAGAAGAAGGACCGCGCTGATGGAGCCAGGTGTGCACGCGAGCAAGGTGGCGGCGGCGGTGGTGGTCACGGAGCAGGTCGAGGTAAGGGACCGGGGAATGCTGCGGAAGAAGAGAACTACATCTTCAGAGTGCAGGCTGGAGAGACCAGCTCAGCAGGACCAGGACGACGGCAACAGTTCAAACCAGGAATGATTGTGGACTGTAGGGCTTCTTCCCACATGGTGTGGTGCAGGGCAGGGGAGATGCTACGGTATGTCTGCTCGACAGTGAGTGGCGACGGTGTAGAGTGACACTGCGGAACGCACTATATATTCCATCGTACCCCCAAGAGCTTTTCTCTGTGAAGTCTGCGACAGCACACGGAGCCAGTGTGTTCTTCGAAGAGGGTTGAGATGCCCTGATGTCACCGGATGGTACCAGGTTTGACATTTTTGTACAGGGGAAAATGTACTATTTGCAAACTGAATGTGTTGTTGAAAAGTGCCATGTGAGCCATGATATAGAAACTTGGCATGAGATAATGGGCCACTGCAACTATGACGATATCATAAAGATACAGGATATCACTGATGGTATGCATATAAAGGGTAAAGTGTGTAAACCTGACAAAGAGTGTGCAGTATGCATAGAAGGGAAGTTTACCCAAAACAGGAACAGGAAATCTACAGACAAAGCCAAGACACCACTGGAGTTGGTAAACACTGATTTAGCCGGTCCTGTGGCAAACGAGTCCATTAATGGTTTCAGGTACATGCAATCATTTACAGATGTGTGCACAGGGGCTGTGTGTGTTTATTTCTTAAAAACAAAGAGTGACACAGTGCAAGCGACCGAGAAATTTCTGGCAGATGTAGCTCCCTATGGGACAGTGAAATGCATAAGGTCAGATAATGGAACTGAGTTTACAGGCAAGGAGTTTCAAACCCTGTTGAGACGGAACAAAATAAGACATGAGACGTCCTGCCCATACTCTCCCCATCAAAATGGCGTTGCAGAGAGAGAAGGACGCACACTATTCGAGATGGCAAGGTGTATGCTAATAGATAGTGGTCTACCAAAGAGCCTCTGGCATTATGCTGTACAGGAGGCAGCCCACACCAGAAACAGATGCTTCAACAAGCACACAGGCACTACGCCATACACGGCAATGACAGGTAAAAAGTGCAACATGCCTAGAATGCAAAAGTTCGGGACAGAATGCTATGCTTACCAGCAGGACAAGGGAAAGTTAGATTCTAGATGTGAGAGGGGGCGTTTTGTAGGACATGACAAGAACAGCCCGGCCTACCTAGTCTACTACCCTGACCAAGAGAAAGTACAGAAACACAGACTAGTTAAGTTTATACACAAGGCAACTAGTGAAAATTATACTCAGACACCAGGTCTGCACCCAGAAGACTGGGTAAGAGAGAGAAAGTCTGTTGAGACAGCTGCAACTCAGCCTAGAGTACAGACTGACGGTACACAGTCAGCACCCGAGGATGATGACGAGGAGCACCCAAGGGTGACATCACAAGCCTCAGCCAGTGGGAGGTACCCCCAAAGGGAATGCAACCCTCCGAGATACCTGATTGACTATAGTCAGGGCGACAGTGATGACAGCTCACTCACTACTATAGATTATGCATACAGGGCAGTGTGCGGTGTCCCTCTGACCTTTAAAGAGGCCATGGAATCGCCAGAATCAGAAAAGTGGTCCAGGGCAATGGACGAGGAAATGGAGTCTCTAAGAGACAACAAAACATTCACCCTTACGAAATTGCCAGAGGGCAAGAAAACAGTGGGAGGAAGGTGGGTGTATTCGATAAAGACAGATATAGACGGACACGACAAGTACAAGGCTAGATTTGTAGCAAAGGGATATAGCCAGAGAGCTGGGGTGGATTATGGGGAGACATTTTCGCCGACAGCCAACCTAACAAGTGTTCGAGTGCTTCTACAGAAGGCGGCTCAATATGACTTGATTTTACACCAGATGGATGTAAAGACGGCCTATCTTCATGCCCCCATAGACTATGACATATACATAGAACAACCTAAGGGTTATATTGAGAAGGGAGAAAAACTAGTGTGTAAACTAGAGAAGTCAATCTACGGCCTCAAGCAGTCTGGCCGCAATTGGAATTTACTGTTACACGAGTGTTTGACAGGTGATGGTTTTACACAAAACCAATCAGACCATTGTGTGTACTCCAAGGAGTCAAAGGAAAGGATGTCATTGGTGTATTGCCCTACAGACGAAATGGTTGCGGATGTAATGACGAAGCCCGCATCCAAGGTAAAACTGAAGACATTTGCTAAGGCAATGTTTGGTGTGTGAAATGTGAGTGGTATGGGTTATACCAAGTTTTATTTTTATTTTTGTTCTATGAATAAGAAAAGGTATACAGTAAGCACATGATTCATAAGTGGGAGTGTTGAGATATGACACCAACGTATTTGTATGACTATGTGTTACTGTGTACTATTATTTTGTTTACGACTTTGTTTGTCCACAAGTGGGCGGTGTTGCGCTTGCATGCGCGGATTGATTACGTCACTGAGACGCTGTTCATTTTTCTTCTTCTCCCAAAACTACCGAATAAACGAAGGCTGCATTTTTTCCCTCCAGCAGAAGTTCGGTAGTCAGTACGATTCTTTATAACGGTTTAATAATCCACTTCATCTGCGCAGAGATAGACATAAAGTATTAGTCTAGTCTTCTAACAGAGACAAGATTGAGATGGCTTGGACATGTGTGGAGGAGAGATGCTGGGTATACTGGGAGAAGGATGCTGAATATGGAGCTGCCAGGGAAGAGGAGAAGAGGAAGGCCAAAGAGGAGGTTTATGGATGGGGTGAGGGAGGACATGCAGGTGGCTGGTGTGACAGAGGAAGATGTAGAGGACAGGAAGAAATGGAAACAGATGATCCGCTGTGGCGCCCCCTAACGGGAGCAGCTGAAGATAATAGTAGTAGTAGTAGTAGTGGTAGTAGTAGTAGTGGTAGTAGCAGTAGTGGTATTAGTGGTGGTAGTATTGGTAGTAGTGGTAGTAGCAGTAGTAGTAGTAGTAGTGGTGGTAGCAGTAGCAGTAGTAGTAGTAGTAGTAGTAGTGGTAGTAGCAGTAGTAGTAGTAGTAGTAGTAGTAGTGGTAGTACCAGTAGCAGTAGTCGTAGTATTAGTGGTAGTAGCAGTAGTAGAAGTAGTAGTGGTAGTAGTGGTACTAGCAGTAGTAGTGGTAGTGGTAGTAGTAGTGGTAGTAGTATTAGTAGTGGTAGTAGTGGTAGTAGTAGCAGTAGTAGTGGTAGTAGTGGTGGTAGTAGTGGTAGCACTAGTGGTAGTAGTGGTAGTAGCAGTAGCAGTAGCAGTAGTAGTGGTAGTGGTAGTGTAAGGGGTTGAAAATAGCCTCAATGAAAAGTTTATCTTAAAAACTATACCCCCACCCCTATTTTTATATTTAGATCTAACTTAGATACGTAATTGCAATGCAGTAAGGGTGTTTCTCCACCAAGCCAGTAGAGGGCGCTGTAGCGCTTCTGTGGATCCCCGGAGTCAAGCTACTCCCAGCTTCCTAAGCAGCTCAGAATAAACTGGTTCAAGCTGGAGTGAACATGGACTCATGCGTTTCTCTTCTATGATCCACAGTTCATCTACCCAGCTCACCTCACCGGTCCACAGTACCCACAGTCTGTGGATCCTTGCTACCACCCAGATTCCCCTAGGTCTAGGCCGGTAACAGTAGTAGTAGTGATAGTAGCAGTTGTACTACTACTACTAGTAGTAGTAGTAGTAGTAGTAGCAGTAGTAGTAATAGTAGTAGTAGTAGTAGTAGTAGCAGTAGTAGTAGTAGTAGTAGTAGTAGTAGTAGTAGTAGTAGTGGTAGTAGCAGTAGTAGCAGTAGTAGTAGTGGTAGTAGTAGCAGTAGTGGCAGTAGCAGTAGCAGTAGCAGTGGTAGTGGTAGTGGTAGTGGTAGTAGCAGTAGCAGTAACAGTAGCAGTAGCAGTAGCAGTAGCAGTAGCAGTAGCAGTAGTAGCAGTGGTAGTGGTAGTGGTAGTAGTAATACACATGAATGTGTGTCCTACTGTCTGAGTGGTCCGGGTGCAGGCTGCTGACTGTCTATATCAGTCTCTTATCCACAGTTACAGCAGTGGGTTTTACTGTCATTGCATTACTCAGCCATGTTGCAGCACATTGTTAATACACACACATTTACAGTTAAAAGGGTTAACACATGTCCTGGGACTTTCATACTTCTACCAAGGAGAATACCATTTCCTGCTCCGGTGAACCTTCAGAGTGAAATATCACCAATAGTCTACCAGATGACATCACAGCAGGTGGATTATTTCAATAGTGGCGGTTATTTCATAAGAGGACTGAAAGTCAATATGATGGCCAGCTGGCGGGGAATATTAGTGTGTAATGTACATACTCAGCACTTCCTGGTTTTGACTGCTGTCAGATTATATAGAGATACCTTAGAAGAGACATGTTCCTTTGTCACATGACAGATGAGCAGGAGCAAGAGCACAGCAAGATGATAAACTGGTTTATTACTGGATCACCATAAGACCATCTGAAATAAGAGCACTGTTAGAAAAGCTGCTCAACATTTAAGCGGGTCAAGCTCATTTTAAAGGACAGTTTAAGTCTGTCTGACAGAATGACAACACTTTTACAGATGCTCCGCTCTAAACCTCACACACACCAAACAATTAGCACCTGTCAACTGTTTGTTTCTCTCCCAAACAGGATTTTATATCATGTTGGAAATAAACTTCTCAGTTCTTTGGTGAAACGTGTCTGAAAGCTGTAATTTCCATAGTCGAGGTTCACTGGTTCCCCCGGTCCAAGAATAGAGATGCACTTCAGAAGGTGTTTGTTTCATGCTCCATATTCAAACTCTGCTGTAGACTACAGGAAGGACTTGTGGGACTTCCTCAAATGGGTGGTGTGCTGCCTCCACCCTGTGGTTTGCATAGTCAAGCTTCACTGCTCCCTGCTGGGGCCAGAATAAGCCCTGTCAACACATGTCCACGTCTCAGAGGGACTCTACACCAGGTTTCTAACCCTTCTGTTTCAGCTCATGGTCAACAATATGTGCTCTGTAATGCCACAGTCCATTTCTAATTGTGTTTTCCAGACCAACCTAGTCCTGCTGCTGCTGCTGCTGCTGCTCTGAAGTATTAGCTTCCCTTCAGGACTTCTGCAGCTGCACTTCTCTTGTTTCCAACTCCAGCAAGGGCTTGTGGGTATATATGGTGAGCACATGCTGATGGGACTAGTTGGTCAGGGCTGTACTCATAGTGAGGCACTCTGGATAAACATGTCAGCTATGACACAAGTGTAAAAGCTCATCTCACTTTATTGTCATTACTGGGATGAACTCTCTACAGCGCAGGTTAGAGTCCCTATCTTGTTACTACAGCAGATTATAAACCCACATTACAGGCCTGCCTGCTGTGGGCTGGCCAGGATTTGTAAATTATTTAAAGGGTTTTTATTTCAGCTTTAGCTGGTGCCACAGTTTGTAAATTCATGACAAACCAACAAATACAAAACTGGATCATTTGACAAAAACTTTATTAACTTCTGAGCAGCAGACAAGCAGGAATACATTCAGCAACAGAAACCAACAGTAGAAGCAACAGATGAACTTAACCAAAGTGCCCCTCTCCCCAAACTCACCCCTACACACTTAACTACAACACACCTAAGCACACACATGTTAGAAACTGCAAGGGGGCTTTTGTGTTCACATCCCTGCCTCATTTTTATTCATCTCTTTTTATAAACCCATGCATTTGAGGGAAGGTTGCTTCCAGCCTGTAGGGGGCGTTTCTCTAGCCGCTGCACTGTGTCCTCCTGAGCTCGGTGGACTGCCTGCGGCCATCGTGGGCCACCAAGCAGGTGTAGAGGTCTCCTTCATCCCAGCTGGCTTTGCTGAGGGTCAGGATGCTGCTGCGGCTGTACCCAGTGCTGCTCCACACCTCTTGTCCCGTCAGGACGCCCGCCGTCACCTCCCTCCCATCCTTCTGCCAAGTCACCAGCGCTCCTTTTGGGGAGTAGCTGCTCAGCAGACAGGACAGCGTGGCCGAGCCCTTGGACAACTCCTCAGAAGAGGGGGGGAGCAGGGAGAGGGTGGGTTTGACTGAGACCCCCGCTGTAAAGAGAGACACAACTGAATACACCGACTTGCTGAACTATGTGTTACTGAGAGCACTGCAGCACCACCACTACTCACCAGGACCATGTTAATGCTACTGTGCTGTGTGAATAAGCACATGCAGCATCAGTGTGTCATGTTGTAGTCTTTGTTTCCATGTGTTTATGTGTGCAGTGTGTTTTCCATAATCTATTTGTACAGTAGTCTATGTGTGTTTCCTTTAATCTGCCGTCTCTACTGTACCTGCAGGACCACAGTTGAAAATGAGTGATGCTGCTAAACTGCCACATTTACACAAATGTGTATCAATGTGCCCCGTCTGTGTGTAACTAAAGGCAACAAACTAAACTAATACTCACAATTTACATGACTTTTTACAACCTTAACAGTAAATAAAGGATGAAATAAACAATATGCCATAGGCTGTAAATCACCAGTTAAATATTCTGCAAGTTTACAATAAAATTAGTTTTAAAAGCAGTTTTCAGGTGTGTGTATATGAATGTGTGTGGCACATAAAGTGAATATGAATGAGCTCATTTCTCAGACTGCCAGTGATTTAGCAGATTATAAATGTGTAAGTTAAACACGGCTTTACATGGGACTGTACACTGTGTGCAGCCTCTATTCAACATGTTCAGTGTGAGTAAAGCTCATTTAACCACCGTTGTACCTGCAGCTGATTTACACTGCTGCGGTGCAATCCTCATGCAACAATTTCTGCAGCTTTTACTGATACAAGACACCTAAAATATACACGGGTTAGAGACCAAACGTCGAATAAATAGCTCAGTGTTGAAGATTGTGATTTCAGTTTGTCTTGTAAGATTTCCAAACTGACAGCATTGTTCAGGCTTTAACCAATGGTCGACTAAAGCTGTAATGTCAAGTTATGTGACGATGCTACGGCATACTGATGTTGTTAGAATAACATGGACTACTTTACAATATTCAGCCATTGCCTTTCCACCCTGGAGTCCTGTTAAATGTCACGACTGACTCCAAATGAATCATTAAACAAATCAAAATCTAGTTTTGTTTTCCCAAACCAACACTCCACATACGTAGCAACACGTTGTGAGAAGCAGCTAATGTAGAAAATGACTATGGACACAAATGTACAAGAGAAATCACTTACATGAGACGATGACCTCAGTGCCGCCACCAAAAGTGTACCACAGTGATAGAGCCTGGTTAAGACGCCGTACAAAAACCTCCTTTCCACTTGACACACCTCGATGGCTGCTGCTCAACACGCTCACGTGCCGCAGCTCAGCCTTATTAGTGTATATGGCAGGAAGTTTTAGCTTTTAACCCCTCTGTTTTTACTCCAGCTCCACCACTTAGCCATTTCCTTATCAGAAACTGGATGACAACCAGCCTACTTATAATCCCACTGTACATCACAAGTATCCAGGTAAAATACCAAACTCATGATATCCACATTCTATTTTAACTATCCTGTCTATCAAAAGTTATATTCTAAATGATATTTTAACTATCCTGTCTATCAAAAGTTATATTCTAAATGATATTTTAACTATCCTGTCTATCAAAAGTCATATTCTAAATGATATTTTAACTATCCTGCCTATCAAAAGTTATATTCTAAATGAACTATCCTGTCTATCAAAAGTTATATTTTAAATGATATTTTAAGTATCCTGTCTATCAAAAGTCATATTCTAAATGATATTTTAACTATCCTGTCTATCAAAAGTTATATTCTAAATGATATTTTAACTATCCTGCTTATCAAAACTTATATTCTAAATGATATTTTAACTATCCTGTCTATCAAAAGATATATTTTAAATTATATTTTAACTATCCTGTCTATCAAAAGTTATATTCTAAATGATATTTTAACTATCCTGTCTATCAAAAGTTATATTCTAAATTAACTATCCTGTCTATCAAAAGTTATATTCTAAATTATATTTTAAATATCCTGTCTATCAAAAGTTATATTCTAAATGATATTTTAAATATCCTGCCTATCAAAATTTATATTTTAAATTATATTTTAAGTATCCTGTCTATCAAAAGTTATATTCTAAATGATATTTTAACTATCCTGTCTATCAAAAGTTATATTTTAAATGATATTTTAAGTATCCTGTCTATCAAAAGTTATATTCTAAATTCTATTTTAACTACCCTGTCTATCAAAAGTTATATTCTAAATTAACTATCCTGTCTATCAAAAGTTATATTCTCAATTATATTTTAACTATCCTTTCTATCAAAAGTTATATTCTAAGTGATATTTTAACTATTCTGTCTATCAAAAGTTATATTTTAAATGATATTTTAACTATCCTGTCTATCAAAAGTTATATTCTAAATTATATTTTAACTATCTTGTCTATCAAAAGTCATATTCTAAGTGATATTTTAACTATCATGTCTATCAAAAGTTATATTTTAAATGATATTTTAACTATCCTGTCTATCAAAAGTTATATTCTAAATTATATTTTAACTATCTTGTCTATCAAAAGTCATATTCTAAATGCTATTTTAAGTATCCTGTCTATCAAACGTTATATTTTAAATGATATTTTAAGTATCCTGTCTATCAAAAGTTATATTCTAAATTCTATTTTAACTATCCTGTCTATCAAAAGTTATATTCTAAATTAACTATCCTGTCTATCAAAAGTTATATTCTAAATTATATTTTAACTATCCTGTCTATCAAAAGTTATATTCTAAATTATATTTTAACTATCCTGTTTGTCAAAAGTTATATTCTAAGTGATATTTTAAGTATCCTGTCGATCAAAAGTTATATTCTAAATTATATTTTAACTATCCTGTCTATCAAAAGTTATATTCTAAATTAACTATCCTGTCTATCAAAAGTTATATTCTCAATTATATTTTAACTATCCTTTCTATCAAAAGTTATATTCTAAGTGATATTTTAACTATTCTGTCTATCAAAAGTTATATTTTAAATGATATTTTAACTATCCTGTCTATCAAAAGTTATATTCTAAATTATATTTTAACTATCTTGTCTATCAAAAGTCATATTCTAAGTGATATTTTAACTATCATGTCTATCAAAAGTTATATTTTAAATGATATTTTAACTATCCTGTCTATCAAAAGTTATATTCTAAATTATATTTTAACTATCTTGTCTATCAAAAGTCATATTCTAAATGCTATTTTAAGTATCCTGTCTATCAAACGTTATATTTTAAATGATATTTTAAGTATCCTGTCTATCAAAAGTTATATTCTAAATTCTATTTTAACTATCCTGTCTATCAAAAGTTATATTCTAAATTAACTATCCTGTCTATCAAAAGTTATATTCTAAATTATATTTTAACTATCCTGTCTATCAAAAGTTATATTCTAAATTATATTTTAACTATCCTGTTTGTCAAAAGTTATATTCTAAGTGATATTTTAAGTATCCTGTCGATCAAAAGTTATATTCTAAATTATATTTTAACTATCCTGTCTATCAAAAGTTATATTTTAAATGATATTTTAAGTATCCTGTCTATCAAAAGTTATATTCTAAATGATATTTTAACTATCCTGCCTATCAAAAGTTATATTTTAAATTATATTTTAAGTATCATGTCTATCAAAAGTTATATTCTAAATTATATTTTAACTATCCTGTCTATCAAAAGTTATATTTTAAATGATATTTTAAGTATCCTGTCTATCAAAAGTTATATTCTAAATGATATTTTAACCATCCTGTCTATCAAAAGTCATATTCTAAATGATATTTTAACTATCCTGTCTATCAAAAGTTATATTTTTAATGATATTTTAAGTATCCTGTCTATCAAAAGTTATATTCTAAATTATCTTTTAGCTATCTTGTCTATCAAAAATGATATTTTAACTATCCTGTCTATCAAAAGTTATATTTTAAATGATATTTTAAGTATCTTGTCTATCAAAAGTTATATTCTAAATTATATTTTAACTATCCTGTCTATCAAAATTTATATTCCAAATTAACTATCCTGTCTATCAAAAGTTATATTCTAAATCATATTTTAACTATCCTGTCTATCAAAAGTTGTATTCTAAATTAACTATCCTGTCTATAAAAAGTTATATTTTAAATGATATTTTAAGTATCCTGTCTATCAAAAGTTATATTCTAAATGATATTTTAACTATCATGCCTATCAAAAGTTATATTTTAAATGATATTTTAAGTATCCTGTCTATCAAAAGTTATATTCTAAATTATATTTTAACTATCCTGTCTATCAAAAGTCATATTCTAAATGATATTTTAAGTATCCTGTCTATCAAAAGTTATATTCTAAATTATATTTTAACTATCCTGTCTATCAAAAGTTATATTCTAAATTAACTATCCTGTCTATCAAAAGTTATATTCTAAATGATATTTTAACTATCCTGTCTATCAAAAGTTATATTCTAAATGATATTTTAAATATCCTGCCTATCAAAATTTATATTTTAAATTATATTTTAAGTATCCTGTCTATCAAAAGTTATATTCTAAATGATATTTTAACTATCCTGTCTATCAAAAGTTATATTTTTAATGATATTTTAAGTATCCTGTCTATCAAAAGTTATATTCTAAATTATCTTTTAGCTATCTTGTCTATCAAAAATGATATTTTAACTATCCTGTCTATCAAAAGTTATATTTTAAATGATATTTTAAGTATCTTGTCTATCAAAAGTTATATTCTAAATTATATTTTAACTATCCTGTCTATCAAAATTTATATTCCAAATTAACTATCCTGTCTATCAAAAGTTATATTCTAAATCATATTTTAACTATCCTGTCTATCAAAAGTTGTATTCTAAATTAACTATCCTGTCTATAAAAAGTTATATTTTAAATGATATTTTAAGTATCCTGTCTATCAAAAGTTATATTCTAAATGATATTTTAACTATCATGCCTATCAAAAGTTATATTTTAAATGATATTTTAAGTATCCTGTCTATCAAAAGTTATATTCTAAATTATATTTTAACTATCCTGTCTATCAAAAGTCATATTCTAAATGATATTTTAAGTATCCTGTCTATCAAAAGTTATATTCTAAATTATATTTTAACTATCCTGTCTATCAAAAGTTATATTCTAAATTAACTATCCTGTCTATCAAAAGTTATATTCTAAATGATATTTTAACTATCCTGTCTATCAAAAGTTATATTCTAAATGATATTTTAAATATCCTGCCTATCAAAATTTATATTTTAAATTATATTTTAAGTATCCTGTCTATCAAAAGTTATATTCTAAATGATATTTTAACTATCCTGTCTATCAAAAGTTATATTTTAAATGATATTTTAAGTATCCTGTCTATCAAAAGTTATATTCTAAATTCTATTTTAACTACCCTGTCTATCAAAAGTTATATTCTAAATTAACTATCCTGTCTATCAAAAGTTATATTCTCAATTATATTTTAACTATCCTTTCTATCAAAAGTTATATTCTAAGTGATATTTTAACTATTCTGTCTATCAAAAGTTATATTTTAAATGATATTTTAACTATCCTGTCTATCAAAAGTTATATTCTAAATTATATTTTAACTATCTTGTCTATCAAAAGTCATATTCTAAGTGATATTTTAACTATCATGTCTATCAAAAGTTATATTTTAAATGATATTTTAACTATCCTGTCTATCAAAAGTTATATTCTAAATTATATTTTAACTATCTTGTCTATCAAAAGTCATATTCTAAATGCTATTTTAAGTATCCTGTCTATCAAAAGTTATATTCTAAATGATATTTTAACTATCCTGCCTATCAAAACTTATATTTTAAAATATATTTGAAGTATCCTATCTATCAAAAGTTATATTCTAAGTGATATTTTAACTATCCTGTCTATCAAAAGTTAAATTTTAAATTATATTTTAAGTATCCTGTCTATCGAAAGTTATATTCTCAATTAACTATCCTGTCTATCAAAAGTCATTTTCTAAATGATATTTTAACTATCCCGTCTACCAAAAGTTATATTTCAAATGATATTTTAAGTATCCTGTCTATCAAAAGTTACATTCTAAATTATATTTTAGCTATCCTGTCTATCAAAAGTTATATTCTAAATTAACTATCCTGTGTATCAAAAGTTATTTTCTAAATGATATTTTAACTATCCTGTCTATCAAACGTTATATTTTAAATGATATTTTAAGTATCCTGTCTATCAAAAGTTATATTCTAAATTCTATTTTAACTATCCTGTCTATCAAAAGTTATATTCTAAATTAACTATCCTGTGTATCAAAAGTTATATTCTAAATTATATTTTAACTATCCTGTCTATCAAAAGTTATATTCTAAATTATATTTTAACTATCCTGTTTGTCAAAAGTTATATTCTAAGTGATATTTTAAGTATCCTGTCAATCAAAAGTTATATTCTAAATTATATTTTAACTATCCTGTCTATCAAAAGTTATATTTTAAATGATATTTTAAGTATCATGTCTATCAAAAGTTATATTCTAAATGATATTTTAACTATCCTGCCTATCAAAAGTTATATTTTAAATTATATTTTAAGTATCATGTCTATCAAAAGTTATATTCTAAATTATATTTTAACTATCCTGTCTATCAAAAGTTATATTTTAAATGATATTTTAAGTATCCTGTCTATCAAAAGTTATATTCTAAATGATATTTTAACCATCCTGTCTATCAAAAGTCATATTCTAAATGATATTTTAACTATCCTGTCTATCAAAAGTTATATTTTAAATGATTTTTAAGTATCCTGTCTATCAAAAGTTATATTCTAAATTATCTTTTAGCTATCTTGTCTATCAAAAATTATATTTTAACTATCCTGTCTATCAAAAGTTATATTCTAAATTATATTTTAACTATCCTGTCTATCAAAAGTTATATTCTAAATTATCTTTTAACTATCCTGTCTATCAAAAATTATATTTTAACTATCCTGTCTATCAAAAGTTATATTCTAAATTAAGTATCCTGTCTATCAAAAGTTATATTCTAACTGATATTTTAACTAGTTAAAATGTAATTTTGCACATCAACAATTCAAATCTTGACATCAAATTAAATCCTAGCTACTGAGGATTACAACTTTCCCCCATTCATTTCAGTGAGAACTGGAATTTAAATTAGTGGGATATTAAGTAGTTTAAGTGCCAATCATTGAAATATTTTTTTTTTGCAATATCAACATTTGGAACATAATTGTTGATATCAAAAAAGAAATGTCTGACATCAACAACTGAACCTCTTATATCAAAACTGGTATTTCAACTACTTAAAAGTGAATTATAACTACTTAAAATTCAATTTCTGATATGAAAATTGGATATTTTAACAAGTTAAAAATGAATTGGTGATGATATTAAAGGACATTAAAAGCTGGAACAGCTTGCCATATTGTCCTCCATGGATATCCTGTGGCCAAAATGTTGATCCAGTCTCCACAGGGATTTCTGTTTTCTTGGCCATTCAGACTTTGCATTTTTCCTTTGTCCGACTGCATGGTCCTCTCTATTGTGCCCCCTGTAGGCAATAGATGTCCTGTGTGAATCCCTACACATCAACTGTTAATGCTGTGTAGAGTTCCCTGTGTTTTAACTGTGTCCTTTCAAGATGCATCTGTCATAAATCTCTGAAATACCAAAGATGAAGATCACAAAAGGTCCATAAATTGACACCACGTATGGAAGAAAAGGAACGGGTTCATATGGTGTTACTGACATGTCACCTGAGAACAGGACCTGTTCAAGTCTTGTTGGGGTCCTAAGCAGAATTTGATTTGTCCTCCTGGTGTCCAAGCAGCACTTTGTTAATCGTAGGACTTCACAGTCTAAGAGGCAGCTTAGTTGTCTTATACCTTGGGTGGTCCTGCCTACATGGCAGATGTTTGTACAGCCTTCTATCACTGTGTGGTTGCTCAGCCATGAACACAGATATCACTCTGACAGTAGGAAATCCCTGCGTCCTCAGCCTGGACTGCTGTGACAGTCAGGGTGAAGTCACTCCCAGATCCGCCGGCGCTGAACCGAGAGGGACTTCCTGCCAGGAGAGTGGTCCCTGTGCCAGTCAAGGCTTTGGGGACTGTTCCTGGTTGTTGGTAGTACCAGGCTTGACATTGTTGGGTACGTTGAAGGTATATGGCGGGTTAGCCTACTTGTATATTTGTAGCTCATCTCCTGAATCAGTGGAGACACATTTCAGGCAGTCTGGTTAATGTGACAAGTCACTGTTTCATCTAGAAATGTCTTCTGATGGGTCCTGTTCAGCTGTTACAGACACCTTGTCTTTCATCAGAGGAAGGTTTTTGTGCAGGTCTTCATCACTGTGTGAGTGGTGAGACTTCATGTTGCTGACAGTAGTAAACTCCTGAGTCCTCTGTCTGGATGTTACTGATGGTGATTCTGAAATCATAACCGTTGCCACTGCTGCTGTAACCACCTGAAATAAAACCCCAATAGAAATTAATAATGAATCTGGGAGCTTCTCCTGGTTTCTGATGATACCGGGCTAAGTCATTACCAATGGCTCCACTGGCTGATGGAGGCAGGACCTCCTGTCTGGACTGAGACAGACTCTGGAGTCTGGGTCAGTAAAGTGTCTCCTTTACACCCTGAAACAAAACACATGGAGCTTTTACTATTATTTTATTCATAAATCATATCAGTCATGTTTATCATGTCACATGGGAGGACAGTGAAATAAAGACATAAAATAAACAACTCATGTGCTGTGCAGCATTGTTGAACGACAACAACAAAGTGGATGCAAAGGACAGCTAACTTAGTTGTCTCAGTAGGGTACCAAATGGGACAGCTATGCCACCAGCTGAATAAAGAAGCCCATAGCAGTATAGTAATAAGAAATAAAACACAATCAATAGTGATACTATGGCAGGATGAGGAAAAACACAGGAGACCAAGGCGAGTTTGATGTTTATTCCTCAACTCCAAAAACCAACTGCAGCAGGAACAACCCTGCACCAGAGAGCCCGGGAACATAAACCACGCCCCCAGCTCACAGCCCTGCTTGGTGAGAGGCATAGCCCCTAGTGTCCACCACACAGCCCCCCCCCCCCCGAACACCCAGAAGGGATTCCTGGATAGAAAATTAGTGTCTCACTGGAGGCTTAAGCAGCCTGCCATAACGGCTGCGCCGTCCCTCAGCCGAAACAGTAGGTGAAACACAGTCCAAAGCCGGCTGAGAAGCTGAATGCTGAACCCGTGAAGATACTGCCGGGGTCCTGGAAGGAGGACGACCCCGACGGGGAACCTGGGCCGGAAACACAACTTCGCCTGCCACCCTGTGCGCCGGTTTAAGCCTATCAAGCGTGACACACTCCCTACGCCCACCCATATCCAGCACAAAACCCTTAGGACCCGTCTCAAGAACCCGAAATGGGCCATCGTATGGGGGTTGGAGGGGCGAGCGGTGAGCATCATGCCGGACAAAAACAAAACGAGCCGACATGAGCTCCGCAGGCACGAACGACCGCGGAAAACAGTGGTGACGGGGCCTGGAACTCGAGTGCTGTTGGACAAATAAGGATAAACGGCCGGACGGGGTCGAGGAGCGGAACTCTCAGGCAAAAATTCCCCAGGGACGCGGAGCGGCTGGCCGAGCACCAGCTCAGCGGCGGAAGCGTCGAGGTCCTCCTTAGGAGCCGAACGCAACCCGAGCATAACCCAAGGTAAACGATCCACCCAGTTACCATCCGAGAGCGCAGCGCACAGAGCTGCCTTGAGCGACTGGTGAAAACGTTCACACAAGCCGTTAGCCTGCGGGTGGTACGCGGTAGTGCGGTGTACCTGCACAACCAGGGATCGCGCAAGTGCCGAACAGAGCTCTGACATGAACTGGGGGCCCCTGCCTGAGGTGATATCTGACGGAGTGCCGAAACGGGCAACCCAGGAGGAAAGAAACGCGCGTGCAACATCCGAGGATGTTGTGGAGGACAGAGGGACAACCTCTGGCCACCTGGTGGTCTGATTTACCATTGTGAACAGGTGCGTAAAACCTGTGAAGAAGGTAGAGGGCCCACCAGGTCCACATGCACGTGGTCGAAACATCTGGCCGGGACCGGAAACGGTTCGAGGGGCGATTTAGTGTGCTGGTGGACCTTATCGCGCTGGCACGCTACACATGCAGCTGCCCACCCCTTGACTTCCTTGCGGAGGCCAGGCCAAACGAACTTGGAACCGACCAACTTCACCGATGCCCGAACTCCAGGGTGCGAGAGGGAGTGAATCGAATCGAAAACTCGACGGCGCCAGGCCACTGGAACAACGGGACGGGGACGGCCGGTGGAGACATCGCAGAGGAGGGGAGGACTGCCCTCCTGCATCACAGCGTCCTCTAGCTTGAGACCGGTACGCGTTGACCTAAGGGCAAGCACGTCAGGGTCGCTGGGCTGGTCGGCAGCCATAGCGGAGAAATCCACACCGAGGTGCACAGGACACACAAGCACACGCGACAGACAATCAGCAACAGGGTTGGACTTCCCGGCCACATGCTGAATGTCCGTTGTGAACTCGGAGATCGCCGCTAGGTGGCGTTGCTGACGAGCAGACCACGGCTCAGTCACCTTGGACATGGCGAAAGTCAGCGGCTTATGATCCACATAAGCCGTGAATGGGCGACCCTCCAGCAGGAAGCGGAAATGCCGGGTTGCAAGGTGCAGTGCCAGCAACTCCCGGTCAAAAACGCTATACTTGCGCTCGCTGTCCCGCAGTTTGCGGCTAAAAAATGCGAGTGGCTGCCACGCATTCGCCACGCGCTGTTCAACCACAGCCCCCACGGCTATGTCAGACGCATCGGTTGTTAAAGCTATGGACGCCGTGGATGTGGGATGGGCGAGGAGGGCAGCGTTAGCCAGGGCGCACTTAGCTCCGTCAAAGTCCTGGACCCGTTCGGGAGTCCAGACGACTGGGTCGTTAGCCTTCTTAAGCCGCAGGGCTTCGTAAAGTGGCTGAAGGAGGTGGGCAGCGCGAGGGAGGAAACGGTTATAGAAATTCACCATGCCCAAGAATTCCTGCAATGCCTTAACAGAGACTGGGCGGGGAAATTCCGCCACCGCTTGCACCTTAGAAGGCAACGGGACCGCGCCTTGCGGCGAAATGCGGTGACCCAAGAAGTCAATCACCGGCAGTCCAAACTGACACTTGGCCGGGTTGACTATCAGGCCGTGTTCGTCCAGGCGACGGAAAACCTGTTTCAGGTGCGCCAGGTGCTCTTCAGCTGACGGACTGGCCACTAATATGTCGTCGAGATAAACGAACACGAAAGCAAGGTCACGCAACACCGAGTCCATCAGCCTCTGAAAGGTTTGCGCTGCCCCCTTCAAGCCAAAAGGCATGCGCATGAACTCAAAAAGCCCAAACGGGGTCATCACTGCGGTCTTGGGCACGTCCTCTGCGCGCACGGGAACCTGATGATAGCCGCGCACCAGGTCCACCTTAGAGAAAATAGTGGTACCTGCCAGGCGTATGGAAAAGTCCTGAATGTGTGGGATGGGATAGCGGTCATTGGAGGTGACGTTGTTCAGGCGGCGAAAGTCGCCGCAAGGCCGCCACGACCCATCCGCCTTGGGCACCGTGTGAAGCGGCGAGGCCCACGGGCTGTTGGAACGCCTCACTATACCCAGACGCTCCATGATGGCGAACTCCTCCTTAGCTGGAGCCCATTTTACCGCGTCGAGGCGCCGCGCGCGCGCAAAAACTGGCGGTCCCAGAGTGGGAATGAAATGTTCTACTGTAGAGCCGAAGGAACGGAGAAGACCGTAGGTTCACACTTTAGCCGTGTAGGCAACTTTCTTTAATCCACGGTGAATCAGAGAGACAACAAAACCACAGCTCGACTGAGCGGAAGCGGCAAGAATAACCAGAAAACTGGCTGAACAACCATAACTTAACCCTGAGTTAACCTGCCAGGGCAACCCTGACTTAACCCTTAGTTCATGGGGTGAATTATATCCCCAATACGTGTCCACCACAGTGTGATTATTACCTTCTTTAAATAAATTAACATAAAACTGCCACAACAAGTTTGTAAGTAAGAATTTGCCACTTAAAATATTTTCGTTGGTTGTGTGTACAAAATAATCTCCTATTGACATGTTGAGTGGATTTTTTTCTATCAAGTTATATATTTATTTAGTGGTAATTATAAAACGTATAATCAAATTCAAAATTAAAACAGTTCCTTGAAAAGTTATAACTTACAATATATTTTGTTCAGTTTTGAAAACAGAAGTTCTTTGTGATCCGGTGTTAAGCAGCGACGGTCAAACACCTGAGGGGAGCTTTAAAAACCTGCGGCTACCCCAGTTGGACCTTTGTGAAAACTGCAACACGTTCCAGAAAGACCAACCAGGTGAGCGATGAGGAGAAGAGGAACAGAAGGAATAACATAGTCATCCCGTATGTTTCTGGGGTCTCCGAGAAACTCAGGAGAATGTTTAACAAACACCGCATCCCGGTATACTTCAAACCCAGCAACACACTCCGACAAAGACTGGTTCATCCCAAAGACCGTGTACCACACACCCGGAAAAGCAGTCTGGTGTATGCTGTACAATGCAATGAGGACTGCACTGACCTATACATAGGAGAAACCAAACAACCACTACACAAACGGATGGCCCAACACAGAAGGCCAAACTTCTCAGGACAAGACTCAGCAGTCTATCTACACCTAAAGGAGAAGACACACTCCTTCCAGGACAGCAACGTACACATTTTGGACAGGGAAGATAGATAGTTTGATAGAGGGGTGAAGGAAGCCATCTATGTGAAACTGGAAAAACCATCCCTCAACAGAGGAGGAGGTCTGCCACACCACCTACCTCCCACTTACAATGCCGTCCTTTCATCTCTACCCAGGAGACTCAAGAAGCCTAGCCTCCAAGAACAACAGTCGCTCACTAACGGCTCCAACGACTCATGACCACTGAATGGAGCACTAACGAAGTCAAAACTAACACCTCCAACGACCGTCGCTGCTTAACATCGGATCACAAAGAGCCATTGACATCAATAGCTCTGATAACGACTCCAAAGAGGATAAATATCTGAGTTTCATCACCAGCCAGTCAGACTAGCTTGGTCTAGTCAGAAAGGCACGAACTGATGAAGCCTCTTGGATGAGAGGCGAAACGTCTTCACGGATATGTACCAAATCCAGCTGCACTCGATTCAATTCCTTTGGACAACCATGACCTGGATGAATGAGAACATTCACAGACTTCCTGTAGTGTGGTATTCTAACACAGGTAGAAGGTTTTGTCTGCAGCATTGTGAGGATGTTTTGGGGACGTTGTTGAGGTAGCAGATTATATAATTTTATTTTATGAAACATTGCCACAATGTTTCAAAATAAAGGAATAACATTCTCACTGCAACATTCATAACATGTTTGAGGATGTTATTGAGGCTGAGATGATGGAACATTTCCTATAACAATATCCTGTCTTTGGCGGTATTGTTCCAGGACTCTCAGGTGCCTGCTGTAGGTGGTCCATGACTCTGCTTCATACAGCAGGGTGGGGGGAACCACCCCTCTGTAGACCAGGAGTTTTGTTTGGGCCTTTAAGTCTCGGTCTTCAAAGACTCTTACTGAGTCTGGCATAAGCACCACTGACACAACTCAGGAGATGGTTGACCTCAGACTCGATGTCAGTTTTTGAGGAGAGAAGGCTGCCGAAGTAGGAGAAGTGATCAACGTCTTCAATAAACACATACATACGTATCTCTGTTAAAAGAGTTGTGAGTACACATTTTAATGCGAGCACAAAAACATATACTACACTATGCACTTATGTGTTCCGGATGTGATGGAAAGTCCGAAATTTCAACTTCTTACTGGAAAAATGGGGTCGTATGGTCCTTTAAGTTGAAGTGTGAAACTCAGAGCGTTTCTTTTCAGTCTGTAGGTCACGAAGATGCACTTATTAGAGCTCAGCAAGGCTGTATAGCATACTAGTACACAGTATTATTCACAATGTCTTCTCTTAAATACATATAATTTTGATTTTCAACATTGAATGGTCTCAACTTTATGAAAAACAAAAACAGTGTGTTAAATGGCCAAACACAAGTTTGAAATATTAATTTACAACACAGCTGATACATTTCTTTGGTAATGGGCCAGTTTACATTGCCAAATATTACTGACATAATGCCAGCCATATTAACGTCAGTCTCTTGTGGGTGTCCATATTTGTCCCGTTATTTCCAGTCTGGCCACTGGGGGGTGCAGCACTTCTTTTTGTGACCAACCAGCTAGAATTTCTGACGTCAGACATCAAGTGGAACACAACTTAACTGTTTCAACATGGTTTAGAAACAAAAAAGTACCATGATGCAACAGCACGTCTGTCCATGCCCCTGTCTTAGACTTAGACTGACTTAGACTTAGACTGTCTTAGACTTAGACTTAAATGGATGATCCGCAGTGACGACCCCTAACAGGAGCAGCCGAAAGTAGTAGCAGTAGTAGTAGTAGTAGCAGTAGTAGCAGTAGTAGTAGTAGTAGTAGCCGTGGTAGTAGTAGTAGTAGCAGTAGTAGTAGTAGTAATAGTAGTAGTAGTAGTAGTAGTAGTAGACTGTAGCTTCAGTTAGCACCCAGTCTTGTTCTCGCCTGTTTGTTTCTTATTGGTGCACAGATCTTCTCAGACAATACTTGATTTGGGATTAAGTTCATCTCTGGACACAACAATCAGGAATGTTAGACAATAGCAACTGATTTCAGGGAGGTTATTTGTATATGTGGTGCCATCCTGTGCTTTACCTGTGCCCCCGTCCAGAGGGTTACTGGTTGTGTCAGGAAGGGTATCCAGCGTGAATTTTGTCAAATCGTTTTGCTGATTTAAAAAAAATGCAAAAAAAATAATAATGATGATGATGATAACAATAAAACATTTTAATTGTGGGCACCTTAGAGAACACAGTAAAAAAACAAGCAGCACTGTATCAGACAGCAGAGCATCAAAACAAAGCAGGTAGACAATAAGAAGTTAACACAACAGATAAGTATAACATCATCATCTGCACCAAACTCAATGAAGCGTGGATCAGACTGAATATGCCAGTTTGAAAAGGTGCGTTTTGAGATGAGATTTGAAGGTTGAAAGAGAGTCAGTCTTGTGACTGTCTTGTGGGAGAGAGGTCCATAGGCGGGGGACAGAATGACTGAAGGCTCTAGACCCCATGGTAGTCAAGCGGGCCAAAGGTGCAGTGAGTTAGAGAGCAGAAGAGGATCTGAGAGTGTGGGAGGGCGTGTGGATATGAAGGAGTACAGAAAGATACGAAGGAGCTAGGTTATTAAGGGACTTAAAGGGGAGGACAAGACCAGACCGGATCTGTCAAGGCCTGGGTTAACAACGGGCTCCATTGATGCTGCGCCCAGTTTCCATCAGTACGATGGAAACTGTAAAATCCACTGTGGTGACCCCTGAGAAACAGGAAACAAGCTGAAAGACAAACAAGAAGATCTGCATATGTAGGGGAGCTTGTATTTGGACATAAATGAAAAACCCTGAGAGAAGTTTTTTTTTTCTTCCAGTTTCATCATGAACTGGATTTGTGTTCGAGTGTGTGAACGGTATAATCTGAATATCATGAAATCAAAGCATGACAATTTCACATAACTTCTCAAGGTGTTATGAAGTGTTATAGAGTGTTCTTAATCCAAGATCATTTCTTCTTCATCTAACTTGGCATTAGTCACAGAAGGTGGTGGTGACTACTGTAATAAGTGGCTGTAGCACACACAAGACGGTGTGTCCTCACAGGACATGATATACACATCTGCTACTAACAGCAGTCTCACCAGGAAGCTCATTTGCATAGAGAGGACACTTCTTATTTGAAGGACATGCTTCAGTGCTCATGAAACCTTTATAACTCTGCAAGTCCAAAGCAAAGCCACCAACACTTGTTCATTGTGACAGCAAAGGTAAAAACCATGTGTTGGAGCAGCATTTTCATCCTGACATGTGCTGCCTTTATTCAAGGTAAGACCGGTAGAGATGATTCACTGTCTTCCTTGTTTTCCTCATCTCAACTTTTCCTCTCCTGAAAGAACTTTCTCTGATCTCACCAGTTTGTGTTTCCCCACCTGCACATTGTTTCTACCAAGTCCCTGTTTGTGTTTTACACTGTTGAGTTTCAGTTAAAACAACACCTGAAAAAAGGAATTCTATGTGTTTATGTGATGTAATGAGTAACACATCTGTCCTTTCACAGAGATTTCCAGATGTACATGTGAGACAATGAAGGCCTTCACTTTCAGTCTGTTTGTGTGTTTCTGTTTTCAGGATCAAGCAGTCAGGTCACTGTGACTCAGACTCCTTCAATGAAAGCTGCCAATGTAGGAGAATCAGTCAGTCTGGCATGCAAACTGACTCAACCACCTAGTACTTATAACAGCAATCCCTGTTTCTCCTGGTACCAACAGAAACCTGGAGAAACTCCTAAACTCCTCATTTATTACGCAAACACTCTTCAGTCAGGAACCCCATCGAGGTTTAGTGGCAGTGGGTCTGGGACTGACTTCACCCTGACCATCAGTGGAGTCCAGGCTGAGGATACAGCAGTTTACTACTGTCAGAGTTACCACGATATCAATAGTCAGCGGGTGTTCACACGGTGATAGAGAGCCGTACAAAAACCTCCCTCTGTTTCACAGTGACTGATCTGCCAGCTGGGACATACGGTAAGCTCTATAACAACAACATCACCATTAATAACAATAATGATAATAACAATAATAATAATAACAAAAATATAATTGTAGTAATATGTTGTTCTTGGTCGTCTTCTAATATATGGTATTAGTTGCATTGTCTTTTTTTCTATTCTATTATTGTTATCGTATTACTGGTTTCATACTAATGCACAAATAAAAAATATTAAATATTCTTTTCAAATTTGTCAGCTTTGTCAGTGTTTCTCTTTTGTTGTCCTCACATCTGTATACATCCTATGATCACACAAAAAGTACCATTTCAATAAAATGGAAAGTAAATCCTACATGACATGAAAGTGTGAGATTTACTTTGAGAAATTACTGAATCCCCCAACCTCTGAAACCAGAGTTTAGCCTCCTCAGAAAATGGACAGAATAAATGTGGTCATCCATTGATAAAAGTCGGTGCTTCACACAATATGTTTAGACAACTGCTGATTTCAGAGTTTTCAGTCACGTTGCCTTGTTGTTTGAGAGCAATGTAAAGAATCATGATTTTAACCAAATATAACCTGATGCACCAACATGTTTAATGATGTGTTCACCTACATGGTGCAATAATTAGTTAATGATCATTAATGGTGTGATTATTACCTTCTTTAAATAAATTAACATAAAACTGCCACAACAAGTATGTAAGTAAGAATTTGCCGCTTAAAATATTTTCATTGATTTTGTGTACAAAATAATCTCCTATTGACATATTTACTGGATTTTTTTTTCTATCAAGTTATATATTTATTTAGTGGTAATTATAAAACGTATAATCAAATTCAAAATTAAAATAAATCCTTGAAAAGTTCTAACTTACAATAGATTTTGTTCAGTTTTGAAAGCAGAAGTTTTACTTAACAACATTGAGAATTTGCTGCCCAAATATCTTTTCAAAATATCATCCTGACATTTATTTAAAGTTTAATAAAAGCAGTCATATTTTAGAATGACCTAATTTTTATTTTTCTTTTGGTTTTTATCATTTATCAATGTTGTGTCCAATTTTAACATTTCTGGTGTTAAAACTATTTGGTTGTATGTGTAGTGAGAAAAAGTCTCAATCCCAAGGGAAATGTTTTTTGGAGGAAACAGAAAACACTGGAAATAATTAACAATAACAATAACAATAACAATAATAATAATAATAATAATAATAATAATAACAATAATAATAATAATGGGGGTATGGGGTACCGGGACAGTTGCTACAAGCCATCCGGTCCTTGTTTAACCAAAGTGAGAGCTGTGTCTGCATTCTCGGCACAAAGTCAAACACGTTTTCGGTGGGTGTCGGACTCCGCCAAGGTTGTCCCTTGTCTCCGATTCTGTTTGTGATATTCATGGACAAGATCTCAAGGCGCAGCCAAGGTGAGGAGTGTGTCCGTTTTAGAAACCTCAGAATTGCGTCTCTGCTCTTAGCAGATGATGTGGTTTTGTTGGCTTCATCAGAACGTGACCTCCAGCGAGCACTGGGGCGGTTTGCAGCGGAGTGTGAAATGGCCGGGATGAGAGTCAGTACCTCCAAGTCTGAGGCCATGGTCCTCTACTGGAAAATGGTGGATTGCTCCCTCCGGGTTGGGGATGAGTTGTTGCCTCAAGTGAAGGAGTTCAAGTATCTCGGGGTCTTGTTCACGAGTGAGGGTAGGATGGAGCGGGAGATTGACAGGCGGATTGGTGCAGCATCAGCTGTAATGTGGACGTTGTACCGGACCGTTGTGGTGAAGACGGAGCTGAGCCGGAAGGCAAAGCTCTCAATTTACCAGTCAATCTTCGTTCCAACCCTCACCTATGGTCATGAGCTGAAATGAGTTTCCTCCGTAGGGTGTCTGGGCTCAGCCTTAGAGATAGGGTGAGGAGCTCGGACATTCGGAGGGAGCTCAGAGTAGAGCCGCTGCTCCTTCGCGTCGAAATGAGCCAGTGGAGGTGGTTCAGGCATCTGATTAGGATGCCTCCTGGGCGCCTTCCTTTGGAGGTTTACTGGGTACGGCCAACTGGGAGGAGATCCCCGGGGGAGACCCAGAACTCGCTGGAGGGACTACATGTCCAATCTGGCCTGGGAACGCCTTGGAAACCCCAGGAGGAGCTGGAGGACGTTGCTGGTGAGAGAGACGTCTGGAGTGTATTGTACTTCAGATGAGTTCACTGACCACACACCTTCAGCCAAACACAGGAGGAATGGTCAGTGAGCTCAGCAGCTGTAGTGTTGGTCTGAAAGAAAACCTGTGTACACACAGCTCTTCATGACACATGGTTGAGTGCCACTGTCGTACGATCTGAATCTCCAGCTATATAATAACCTCCTCCCTCCCTCCCGACCCATTTCCCCAGTCTCACATGATCCTCTTCCCCTTCCTCAGCTGTTGAGGGCCAACCAGGGCCTGATGAGGTCTGGCCCCGTGATCAGCCATTAGAGGAAGGTGAGGAAGAGGAGGAGTCCGCTTTAGTTGAGTACAATGACCCCTGTACAGAGGAGGACCCTCCCCGGGCTCCAACAACCTGCCTTGAGAAAGGTAGAGGATTTACGAAGAGACTGATTCTAAAACCAGATGCTAACCATCAGCACAACATATGGACCAAGCGAGACAACAGCTGGGATGAGAGTAAAGAACAAAAGAAGATGAACATCGCAATTTCGATGCTTAAAGCAGCCAATATGTCAACACCATGTCATCATTACGAGATTAGATCTTATCCAGCACAAAAGACATGGAATTGTTATTATTGTGTTTTTTCTCATTATTGTTGTTGTTAATAAATATAGTAGTGGCAGTGTTGGCGGTGGTAATAGTAATCACAGTAGAACTAGTAGTAACAGACCTAAAGATGTGATTATTATCACAGTCTATTTTCTTTATTAGTGGGAGCAGTGGTCACAGCAGTAGTTATAATGGTAGTGTCTCTCGTAGGAGCAGTGATAGCTGTGTTTGTAGTACTTAGCTTTAATAGTACTAATAATTAGTAATAATAGTGGTAGTATAAGCACTGTGAATATGACTTGTACTACAAGTTGTTAATGTTATTGTTGGTTTACTGTTAACCAGCAGCGTGCTTAACTGCGTGTTTGTCTCCCTCTAGTGGTGGCCATCTATGACTACATGGCTGATCAGGAGGACGAGTTGTCCTTCCAAGAGGAGCCATTATCTGTGTAATCAAGAAAAACGAGGATGGCTGGTATGAAGGTGTGATGAACGCCACCACAGGCCTGTTTCCAGGAAGCTACGTTGAGGCCATCCTGCACTACGCTGACTAAGGGGGAGGGGGGGGTGTCTTTCTGTCTCCAGCTCACTTTTCACTTTATCTTCCTTTTTCTGGAGTTTCCACTTTTCTGTCCTCACGCTGTCGACTGCTCTTTTTCTCCTCGTCTCTTTCATTACCGTCACGTCTCTTTCTCACTTTGTGTCTTGCTGTCTCGGTCTTCACCCACTCCCAGACTCACCTTGACCCCTCATCTTTGCTTGTGACCCTCCCAGCCTGGTGTAAAACAACCAAAAGTATCTGTATTTCATGGGGATGCACTTGTCATCACAGCCTTGACTAGAAGTGTTGCCTCTCTTGTCCTGCGGGGACCAAAAAGAAGAAGGTCTGTGTTAGTTAGTAGTGAGAAGTAGTGAAAAGGCTGGTGGATATGAGGCCTGCCAGTATTGTGTTAGCCAAGTCATCATTACACTACACATTACATTACACATTAAAGCCATATTGGCTTTATTGAAGAGTAGCTAATATTATCATTATCATTATTGTTGTAATTATTATTATTATTATTAGTAGGATTGCTGTTATTATTATTATTGTAATTGTTATTATTATTATTAGTATTAGTATTGCTGTTATTATTATTATTGTTATTATTATTAGTATTAGTATTAGTATTGCTGTTATTATTATTATTATTGTAATTGTTATTATTATTATTAGTAGTATTAGTAGTATTAGTATTGCTGTTATTATTATTATTGTAATTGTTATTATTATTATTAGTAGTATTAGTATTGCTGTTATTATTATTATTATGGTAATTGTTATTATTATTATTATTTGTATTGCTGTTATTGTTATTGTAATTGTTATTATCATTATTATTATTAGTATTATTATTGCTGTTATTATTATTATTATTATTATGAGAAAAAGCGATGCCTGTAAGACCAACGTTGACTAGTTCTTTTTTTTTCGATTTGACCTCTTGCAATATGGCTTTATTGATGAGTAGCTATACTTCATCTTCGTCTTCTTCTTCTTCTTATTATGGACTGTGGGAGGAAACAGGAGCCTCCAGAGGAAACCCACGCAGACACGGGGAGAACATGCAAACTCCACACAGAGGACGACCCGGGACGACCCACCAAGGTTGGACTACCCCGGGGCTCGAACCCAGGACCTTCTTGCTGTGAGGCGACCGTGTTAACCACTGCGACACCGTGCCACCTATTATTGTTATTGATATTGTTATGATTGGTATTATTGTTGTTGTTGTTGTTGCCATATAAACCGACTTACGGCAAGTTGCAGATTTTTTCTTTCTATTTTTCTCAGGTTTTGCAGTAATGACCAAACAGCAGCAGGATAAACGGTTTGGATGATGGATGGGTGGATAGATGATGGATGGGTGGATGGATGGATGGGTGGGTGGGTGGGTGGATGTGTAGCCGGGTGGAAAATCTGTTAAATATGTTAAATGATTTTCCACTTAAATTTAGTATAGTTTAACTGTTAATATATGTAACTGTTACACTGTCAAGCCATGTAAAATGTCATTTGATGTATTTAAATTGTGAAGCAGATTGTGAGTGTATTTTTATAGTTTTGGTTGCCTTTGCATGTTTTGACCAGTAAGTGGCAGTGTTGCGGTCTTTTATTGTAACTCCGTGCAAGTCATCCAAGTGCATCTTGTGTACTCTTTCTGCAAGTTATCCAAGTGCATCTTGGGTATTCTTTCTTTTTTTTCTTGTGTGAAGCACCTGAAGATTGCGGTGTGACGGTGCTCTGACTCCGCAGTAAGTAGGGGTAAATATCTTGTGAAATATACCTGTAACATTATTCCAAACAATATTGTATGTCGGTAATTTGACAAGATGGTTTGATTTAGACGCTACTGGAGTTGATGTTCGGTGATTTTGGGCGCGAGCCGTCGACCACTGTTCGCCATTGCAGGCATGACAAGGTAATGTTGGCGTGCATAAAGCCACACCATGCCATTGTATTTGGGTAGTAAGGGAAATGTAAAGGTTTTATATGCATTTTAATTCTGTTTAAAGGTAACTGACAGAGTGAGAAGTTGCGCGATCTTCAGGAAGTTCCACATGTCTTTGTTAAACCCTGTTTAACATATATAGTCCACTGCCGTATTTTGCACCGTATGTTGTATTTTGTATTTATTATTTTCCTTTTAAAATCTTTTCTGTTAAACTTGCCACATCTGTGAACATTTATGAGCTGTTTGCTCGAAAGACACAGGAATTTAGGCACTCAGTAAAACGATCTGCATTCGAAGGTTCAAACAATAAAATTAAAGCTACAAGAACCCCGGAAGTAATTGTGTCCTGTGTGGTATCTAATTCCACGGGCTACATAATTTTGGTACCAGGAGTGGGGTGTAGCTAAAACATTTTTTTAAATTGGCAACAGAGTGGCTTATTTTTACTTAAAAAAAATACGGCAGTGGTGAAGATTGCTGGTGACGTCCGTTGGTGTTGAGTCTGAAGCCAACCTGCTGTGGAGGTGGTGACCAGCGAGAGACGACGTGAGGGCCTCTAAGAGGTTCTGGTGCTTCCTGTTTCACACGACTCAGCGGTACCAGCGCAGAGGACTCCAGCGCTAACTTCAGCTACAAAGACCAAGATCCAGCAAGACTCCAAGTTAAAGACTGTCCTTGTAGTATCCTTGAACCAGGTTTTGAACTAAATATCCTCATTTATACTGGACTGAGTAAAGATTACTATATCATTATGTCTAGTGATTCTGGTGATGAAGGGAGTTCACGTAATGATAATGGCCACACCTCAGGTGGCATAACGGGTATAGGTGAAGATGCTACAAAAGAAATGCAGACCACCATGCAAGAGCTCGCCGGACTGCGAGATGAGCTCACCAGGTTAAATGGTGAAGCAAGGGCTCAGAGAGCAAGTGATAACAGTGCACCCACACGTTCATACATTCACGTTCCAAGAGAACGCCAGATCCAAGCATTTAGTGGGGAGTGTGGTACAGACAGGAGATCTGTCGAAGAGTTTATTGAAGAGGTTGAAAGGGTTTTAAGATACAGAGAGCAAACAACAGAAGAACAGTGTGACTATATACTATCTCTATTGCGTGGCCCTGCATTGGAAGAGGTGCGACTATGCATGAGGGGTCAGTCAGTGGGGCCCAGTGATTTATACTCTTACCTGAGCAATGCATTTGGGGAAAAGCGCAGTTCCACACAGCTTTTGCAGACCTTTTACAACCGTAACCAAACTGATGGAGAAGACCTCCGTGACTACTCCCATGCACTATCCCAGATTTTGAGCTCTGTAGTGAAACAGTCCACAGATGTAATACCTAATGAGAAAACTGTGCTCAGAGACCGGTTTATTGAGGGTTTAAGAGAAGCAGCACTCAGGCGTGAACTCAGGAAAATGGTTAGGGACAAACCAGAGAGCAGTCTTCTAGATGTGAGGAACGAGGCCCTCCTGTGGGAGATGGAGGACAGCAGGTCTCATCGTCCCAGGGTCATAAAGAGCAACCAAATTACATCAGAGGTTCCAGAAACCCAGTGCTCTACTATTAAAACAAACAATGACCAAGTTCCTGCAGTAAATGATGTTCGGAGAGCAGTAGCCCATCAGGAAAAACAGCTAGCAGAGTTAGGCAAAACACTCGCTGATCTAGCCTTTGCTGTAGGTGAACTGAGTAAGCGCAGCACTCAACAGACATTCCTAGAACCCAAGCCACGACCTAGACCCCAGCCAAAGTTCACACCAGATGGTCAGCCTATCTGTTTCAAGTGTAGAGGCATAGGTCACATTGCAAGAAAATGCTCACAGGCCAGAGGGGGTCAAGGGGACGCAACACCTAGTTCTTATGTAGTGCAGGAAAACTCGCACGCTCAGTTGTCATGAGCCACACAACTCGAGGGGATGAAGCTGGCTCACCGAAAGAGACTCCAGACAGAAGCAGGTTCTTAGAGCGTGCAGTCGGAGAATGTAAAACTGTTGAGGTGAAACTACAAGGTGTTACAGTGTCCTGCTTACTTGACACTGGTAGCCAGGTCAGTACAATTTCTGAGAGTTTTTTCAGGGAACACCTGTCAGTGAAAGGCGAAGACATTCACCCGGCATTTGAGTCGTTAAAGATCACTGCAGCTAATGAATTAGACATACCCTATATGGGCTATGTGGAGCATGATGTAGAAGCCATGGGTCTGACTATCCCAGAGCGAGGTTTTCTGATAGTTAAAGATTCTGAACACTCTTCCTCTGTTCCAGGTCTAATAGGGATGAACATTGTCAAAAAATGCAGAGAGCTAGTACACACTGAGTTTGACACCACACTGCAGGAGAGGTTTGACTCAAACTGGAGAGAGGCTTTTAATCATCTTCATGCAGTACATGCAACAGACAGACTCTCTTTCACTAGGGTAGCTGGTAAGGATGTAGTCCATATACCTGCTTCATCTGCTGCTACAGTTATGGCTAGGGGACTCAGGACCGTGAGTGAGGATGGTTCTTTTTTGTTGCTGGAGTCTGTGGGTGTCCCCGTTCCTGGAGGTTTGGTTGTTGTGCCTACTTTGGTTTCATCGGGCAATCACATTTTTCCAATCCGAGTCATGAACATGTCTGATGAAGATATCTGGCTAGGGCCACGGACTAGGCTAGGGGTTTTGACTCAGGTAGACTGTGTGAAAAGTGATGAGCTTTGTGAGGTACAGTTCCAGAGAATCTCAGCAGACACTGAACAAGTGAGTATCAGTGAACACCCCGAAACACCGACAGATGTGCAGGAAATTCTCAGCAAGCTCAATTTTTGTGGTAGCCCAGAACAGCAAGCACAGCTGACTTTGTTACTGGAGAAATACTCTTTTGTGTTTGCAACAGAAGATGAAGATCTAGGCCACACTGACAAAGTACAACATGAGATCCATCTGACAGATGACATACCTGTAACACAGCCATACAGACGAATCCCACCCACACAGTACAGTGAAGTCAGGGAACATATTGGCAAGCTGCTTAAAAAAGGGGTCATTCAAGAAAGCTCTAGTGCTTATGCTTCGCCCATAGTACTAGTGAGAAAGGCAGATGGTTGTCTGAGGCTATGTGTTGATTACAGGAAACTCAACTCAAAGACAAGACGTGATGTATTCCCGCTCCCGAGAATTGATGAGAGTTTTGATGCGCTGAGAGGGGCAAAGTTCTTTTCGACCATAGATCTGGCGAGCGGATACCACCAGGTAGCTATGCATGAGAGAGATCGGACTAAGACTGCATTTACTACACCGTTTGGTCTGTATGAGTACGTGAGAATGCCTTTTGGTGTTTGTAACGGTCCAGCTACATTTCAGAGACTTATGCAAGTTACTATGAATGATCTCATTTTTCAGATACTCCTGGTCTACCTAGATGACATCTTGGTTTTTTCAGAGACATTTGAGCAGCATTTGGAGAGACTTGAGACTGTGTTTAAGAGACTGGCAGAGACGGGCCTTAAGGTGAAGTTGCAGAAGTGTGCTTTTCTACAACAGTCATTAAAGTTTTTGGGTCATCAGGTGTCAGCAGAAGGTATAGGAACTGACCCCTCCAAGGTCTCTGCTGTTAAGAACTGGAAGGTCCCAACCACTGCCAAAGAGCTGCAGTCGTTCTTGGGTTTCTGTAGTTACTACAGGAGATTCATTCGAGGCTTCTCACAGATTGCCGGGCCACTGCATGACCTAGTCAACAAATGTTCAGGTGTGAAAAAAAACAGGGGAAGTAGGTCACCAGTTTTGTAATATGTGGACACCAGAGTGTGACTTCCTTTGAGCAGTTAAAGGAAAAACTTACCTCTGCTCCCATTTTGGGTTTTGCTGACTTCACACAACCATTCGTAGTTGAGACAGATGCTAGTCAGCATGGATTAGGCGCTGTATTGTGTCAGCAGCAAGGTGACACCAGACGTGTCCTAGCATATGCTAGCCGCAGACTACGCCAGGCTGAGAAGAATGACCGAAATTATGGTAGCATGAAGTGGGAGTTGCTTGCCTTAAAATGGGCAGTTGCTGAAAAATTCAGGGGTTACTTGCTTGGTTCAAAGTTTGTTGTCCTGACTGATAACAATCCCCTCTGCCACCTCAAGACAGCCAAGTTAGGTGCTATATAGCAGAGGTGGGTAGCGCAACTGTCTGTTTTTGATTTCGAGGTTAAGTACCGTCCTGGTTGCAGTAATGCCGCCGCAGATGCTCTCTCTAGGCAGGAGTTTGCAGGGGAGCCTGAAACAGACCCTGACTCGGATTTTGACGACTGTATCACTGTGTGTAACCTGATTGAGCGAGGAACAGTTCTGGATCCTGGTCTTGTCTCTAGAGGTCTGGAGTGTTACAAAGTGAGACAGATCCATGCTGGGGAGTCGAGGTCTGGTGAGACAGGTACTAAACAGGGCAACACCCCCACACTGCCAGGTTATACAAGAGAGGAGCTGGTAGGTTTTCAGGCCGGTGACCCCACCCTAAAATAGTTTAGGGCATTTTGGGATCGGGAGAGGAGGCCATGTCCCAGAGAGAGAGCAGCCCTGTCTAGTCAAGTGAAAAGATTGTTGAAACAATGGAGATGCATACAAAAAAGAGAAGGATTGTTGTACAGGGTTATCACAGACCCACGTCATGGAGAAGTGTGGCAGTTACTCGTGCCTAGTTGTTTGAGGGACCAAGTTCTAGAAAATGTACATAACAACATGGGACATCAGGGCATAGAGCGCACTGTAAACTTGCTAAGAGGGAGGTGTTTTTGGGTAGGGCTATGCGAGGATGTTGAAAGCTGGGTTAAAAACTGCGAGCGGTGCATTTTGACCAAGATGCCTCAGCCAAAAATCCATGCTCCAGTTCAGGCATTCCTGGCCTCCCGACCTCTAGAAGTGGTGGCTGTTGATTTTACAGTGTTGGAGGCAGCTTCAGATGGCCGTGAAAATGTCCTTGTTGTGACCGATGTGTTTACAAAGTTCACACAAGCGTATGCTACCAAAGACCAGAAGGCTGACACTACAGCTAAAGTTTTGCTCAGGGAGTGGTTCATGAAATATGGGGTCCCAGAGAGACTGCACTCAGACCAAGGTCGAAATTTCGAGAGTGAAATTATAGCAGAGCTGTGCAAACTCTATGGGGTTAAAAAGACACGGACAACTCCCTACAGGCCACAGGGAAACGGTCAGTGTGAAAGATACAATCGCACACTCCATGACTTGTTAAGGACACTCCCACCAGAGAAAAAAAAGTGTTGGCCAGAGCATCTGTCTGAAGTAGTATATGCCTATAATCTCACTCCTCATTCCACCACAGGGTACTCGCCTTATTATTTGCTTTTCGGGGTACAGCCACATCTCCCAGTAGATGCTTTATTAGGGCGTGAGTGTGTGTCAGACAGGAAGCAGGATTGGTTGTCTGTTCATCAGGAGAGACTCAGACAGGCACACGAGAGAGCCAGAGAGTACTCAGAGCAGAAGGCAGCTGAGAGGATCTCACTGCAAAATGAGAAGGTGTATTGTCCTCCTGTGGACATTGGTCAGTTGGTTTTCCTATGTCACAGACCCCCAGGTAGACATAAGATTCAGGACACATGGACCTCAACTTTCCAGGGTACCACACACACCGTTGAACCTTTTGAGAGAGGTCCCATTAAAAGAGTTCATAGGTCAGAGTTGCGACCTTATGCAAAACCAGTTCCCAAACCAAGAACTAGAACTAGGTTACAGACCACTACACAGCCTGTAGCTGAGGATGAGCCTGAGTCACCTGAGACTGATTTTGTTATTGTTGAGGAAGTCATCCCTCGCCGGCTTGTGCAAGTACCTAACCTGCCTCTTGCAGCAGAAAGTGTTAGTTTACCTGTGACAGCACCCACAGATGAGAGTGACGGTGAAGGACCTGAGGAAGGTTATTCAGATATGAGAAATTGTGGCACAGAAACAGAATGTGTTAATGATGTGCATCCAGACGTTAGCGACAGTGACTTGCCCATTATTGAAAACAGGGACAGGCCTGCACCAACAGATGATGCTGGTGGAGCAGAACGTAGAACCTATGCACCTAAACCTGCCATTAGGAAAAGCAAGCGGGAAATGGCTGGATCTCATTCAAACCCATTTCATCTGCCAAAGTCAGCCTGTAATGCAGTCTCAGTCAGCACAGACATGGTCTCTAAGGTTTTGACAAGCCTGGGTGCTGCTCTCTTTGAAAAGGCCTTGCAGAGAGTATTTGAGTCAGTTCATGTTTCGTAGTCACCGAGGACGTTGACTATATTTGCAGGGGAGTATGTAGCCGGGTGGTAAATCTGTTAAATATGTTAAATGATTTTCCACTTAAATTTAGTATAGTTTAACTGTTAATATATGTAATTGTTACACTGTCAAGCCATGTAAAATGTCATTTTATGTATTTAAATTGTGAAGCAGATTGTGAGTGTATTTTTATAGTTTTGGTTGTCATTGCATGTTTTGACCAGTAAGTGGCAGTGTTGCGGACTTTTATTGTAACTCTGTGCAAGTTATCCAAGTGCATCTTGGGTATTCTTTCTTTTTTTCTTGTGTGGAGCACCTGAAGATTGTGGTGTGACGGTGCTCTGACTCCGTAGTAAGTAGGGGTAAATATCTTGTGAAATATACCTGTAACATTATTCCAAACAATATTGTGTGTCGGTAATTTGACAAGATGGTTTGATTTAGACGCTACTGGAGTTGATGTTCGGTGATTTTGGGCGCGAGCCGTCGACCACTGTTCGCCATTGCAGGCATGACAAGGTAATGTTGGCGTGCATAAAGCCACACCATGCCATTGTATTTGGGATGTAAAGGTTTTATATGCATTTTAATTCTGTTTAAAGGTATCTGACAGAGTGAGAAGTTGCGCGGTCTTCAGGAAGTTCCATATGTCTTTGTTAAACCCTGTTTAACATACATAGTCCACTGCCGTATTTTGCACCGTATGTTGTATTTTGTATTTATTATTTTCCTTTTAAAAGCTTTTCTGTTAAACTTGCCACATCTGTGAACATTTATGAGCTGTTTGCTCGAAAGACACAGGAATTTATGCACTCAGTAAAACGATCTGCATTCGAAGGTTCAAACAATAAAATTAAAGCTACAAGAACCCCGGAAGTAATTGTGTCCTGTGTGGTATCTAATTCCACGGTCTACACGACATATTAAAGGCGACCCAAGTAATCCGACATCTCAAAAACCGCTTGATCAAAAAATCTGAAATTTGGTATACTTATACTTGGACCCATTTGGCTACATTGCCTAAAGTGCTGATTGGCTTGATTACCAAAATGGCTGCCAAACAGCCAATCAAAATTCAGCAGCTAATATCTGCTAGTGTGAACGGCCAATCTTCATGAAATTTGATAGGCTTATTCTTTGTGACACATAGAAGCCATGTACCAAATATGAAACAGATCGGACACATGGCGGCTGCAATACTGCTTGGACCCCATTAATCGCCGCTTGCGGCTATATTTATTATTATCATTATTTTTATTAATATTATTGTTATTATTATTATTATTATTATTTCTATTATTATTATTATTATTATCATTGTTGTTATAGAGCTTATGTCCCAGCTGGCAGATCAGTCACTGTGAAACAGAAGGAGGTTTTTGTACGGCTCTCTATCACCGTGTGAACACAGCCTGACTATTGATACTATGGAGACTCTGACAGTAGTAAACTGCTGTATCCTCAGCTTGGACTCCACCGATGGTCAGGGTGAAGTCAGTCCCAGACCCACTGCCACTAAACCTCGATGGAGTTACAACATCTTGACCCCTTTAGTGGGCGAAACACCTCACCATATCCAAAACTCCATTGATTTCGAGGACAAGGTCCAAGGCGTAAAACTGGAACCGGATGAAACCATGGTATCCTACGACGTGACCTCTTTATTCACCTGCATCCCAACCATGAAGGCTTTGGAAACTGTGAGGCAACGTTTGCTACGTTACAACACCCTCCACAATAGGACCAACCTCAGCCCAGACCAGATTTTCCAACTACTGGACCTTTGCCTGAACACTACATATTTCCAATTCAGGGGCCAGTTTTACAGACAGAAACACGGCTGTGCAATGGGCTCACCGGTATCTCCCATTGTAGCCAACTTATATATGGAAGAGGTAGAACACAGGGCCCTGAACTTCTTCAGAGGAACACCTCCGAGCCACTGGTTCAGATATGTGGACGACACATGGGTCAAAATCCAAACATAAGAGGTGTAAGCGTTTACCAAACACATCAACTTAGTGGACAAGAACATTAACTTCACAAGGGAAGACGTAAAGTACAACAGTTTGCCCTTCTTGGACTGTGACGTCCACATTGGGGAAGACAGGAGCCTCCACATTGGGGTTTACAGGAAACCTACACACACAGAACAATATCTACTTTTCGACTCACACCACCCTCTGGAACACAAACTGAGCGTCATCAGAACTCTGCAACACAGAGCTGATAATGTGCCCAGCAACACTCAGGCCCATCGAGAAGAACACAAACACCTGAGGGAAGCTTTAAAAACCTGCGGCTACCCCAGTTGGACCTTTGTGAAAACATAACACGTTCCAGAAAGACCAACCAGGTGAGCGATGAGGAGAAGAGGAACACAAGGAATAACATAGTCATCCCGTATGTTTCTGGGGTCTCCGAGAAACTCAGGAGAATGTTTAACAAACACCGCATCCCGGTATACTTCAAACCCAGCAACCCACTCCGACAAAGACTGGTTCATCCCAAAGACCGGGTACCACACACCCGGAAAAGCAATCTGGTGTATGCTGTACAATGCAATGAGGATTGCACTGACCTATACATAGGAGAAACCAAACAACCACTACACAAACGGATGGCCCAACACAGAAGGCCAAACTCCTCAAGACAAGACTCAGCAGTCTATCTACACAGAAGACACACTCCTTCCAGGACAGCAACGTACACATTTTGGACAGGGAAGATAGATGGTTTGAAAGAGGGGTGAAGGAAGCCATCTATGTGAAACTGGAAAAACCATCCCTCAACAGAGAAGGAGTTCTGCCACACCACCTACCTCCCACTAACAATACCGTCCTTTCATCTCTACCCAGGAGACTCAAGAAGCCTAGCCTCCAAGAACAACAGTCGCTCACTAACCGCTCCAACGACTCATGACCACTGAATGGAGCACTAACGAAGTCAAAACTAACACCTCCAACGACCGTCGCTGCTTAACATCGGATCACAAAGAGCCATTGACATCAATAGCTCTGATAACGACTCCAAAGAGGATAAATATCTGAGTTTCATCACCAGCCAGTCAGACTAGCTTGGTCTAGTCAGAAAGGCACGAACTGATGAAGCCTCTTGGATGAGAGGCGAAACGTCTTCACGGATATGTACCAAATCCAGCTGCACTCGATTCAATTCCTTTGGACAACCATGACCTGGATGAATGAGAACATTCACAGACTTCCTGTAGTGTGGTATTCTAACACAGGTAGAAGGTTTTGTCTGCAGCATTGTGAGGATGTTTTGGGGACGTTGTTGAGGTAGCAGATTATATAATCTTATTTTATGAAACATTACCACAGTGTCTCAAAATAAAGGAATAACATTCTCACTGCAACATTCATAACATGTTTGAGGATGTTATTGAGGCTGAGATGATGGAACATTTCCTATAACATGTTCCTGTCATGTGATATAATAACAAGGTCTCGGTCAAGGTCACATTTATTTTTAGAGCAACTCAACACCAAGCCAGGTTTGTGCCAAAGTGCTTTACAACCATCAGAATTGAGCAACAGTTATCATAAAACATAAGTACATACGTACACACATGCATCATCATCATCATCATCGGCGGTCACTCGAAGCGAGTATGACTGTCCTCTCAATTGGTTTGTCTACTTGTGGGTCTTCAGATGGTTGTAGAGGCAGATCTGCGATCCACATACTTTGGTGCAGTGTGGACAGGGGAAAGTGGTTGGTGGTTGGTGGTGGTGGTGGGTGAGTCTTGTTCTCTGTCTCCTTGTGGTGCTGTGGTTTTTTCTCTGCAGCACAGTGGAGCTCCATTTCATGACATGCAGCTACCTCCTGCACGGATTTCTTCCAGGAGCATCTATCCAGTGCAATGTCTTCCCAGGTGCTCGATGTGATGGTGAATTTCTTCAGACTGGGCTTGATATTGTCCTTGAAACGGTTTTTTTGTTTTGCCTGCCGGGAGCTCACTGACCTTCCTTCAGCTGTGGTACAGGATCTCTTTGGGGAGACGTGTGTTGGACATGCGGATGACACGGCCTGTCCATCAGAGTTGGTGCTGCATTATAGTGGTGGTGATGCTAGTCATGTTGGCTTCTTCCAGAACACTGATGTTGGTGCGTCTGTCCTTCCAGCTGATCCTCAGCATCTTTCATAAGGATCTTTGGCGGTATTGTTCCAGGACTCTCAGGTGCCTGCTGTAGGTGGTCCATGACTCTCCTTCATACAGCAGGGTGGGGGGAACCACCCCTCTGTAGACCAGGAGTTTTGTTTGGGCCTTTAGGTCTCGGTCTTCAAAGACTCTTACTGAGTCTGGCATAAGCACCACTGACACAACTCAGGAGATGGTTGACCTCAGACTCGATGTCAGTTTATGAGGAGAGAAGGCTGCCGAAGTAGGAGAAGTGATCAACGTCTTCAATAAACACATACATACGTATCTCTGTTAAAAGAGTTGTGAGTACACATTTTAATGCGAGCACAAAAACATATACTACACTATGCACTTATGTGTTCCGGATGATGCTGGAATGTCCGAAATTTCAACTTCTTACTGGAAAAATGGGGTCGTCTGGTCCTTTAAGTTGAAGTGTGAAACTCAGAGCGTTTCTTTTCAGTCTGTAGGTCACCAAGATGCACTTATTAGAGCTCAGCAAGGCTGTATAGCATAATAGTACACAGCATTATTCACAATGTCTTCTCTTAAATACATATAATTTTGATTTTCAACATTGAATGGTCTCAAACTTTATGAAAAATAAAAACTGTATGTTAAATGGCCAAACACAAGTTTGAAATATTAATTTACAACACAGCTGATACATTTATTTGGTAATGGGCCAGTTTACATTGCCAAATATTACTGACATAATGCCAGCCATATTAACGTCAAGTCTCTTGTGGGTGTCCATATTTGTCCCCTGTTATTTCCAGTCTGGCCACTGGGAGGTGCAGCACTTCTTTTTGTGCCCGACCAGCTAGAATTTCTGACGTCTGACATCAAGTGGAACACAACTTAACTGTTTCAACACAGTTTAGAAACAAAAAAGGTACCATGATGCAACAGCACGTGTGTCCATGCCCCTGTCTTAGACCTAGACTGTCTAGACTTAGACTGAAATGGATGATCCACTGTGACGACCCCTAACAGGAGCAGCCAAAAGTAGTAGCAGTAGTATTAGCAGCAGTAGTAGTAGTAGTAGTAGTAGTAGCAGTAGTAGTAGTAGTAGTAGTAGTAGAAGTATTAGTATTGGTAGTAGTAGTAGTAGTAGCAGTAGCAGTAGTAGTAGTAGTAGTAGTAGTAGTAGTAGCAGTAGCAGTAGTAGTAGTAGTAGAAGTATTAGTAGTAGTAGTAGTAGCAGTAGTAGTAGTAGCAGTAGTAGTAGTAGTAGTAGTAGTAGCAGTAGCAGTAGTATTAGTAGTAGTAGTAGCAGCAGCAGTAGTAGTAGTAGAAGTATTAGTATTACTATTATAGTAGTATTAGCATTAGTAGTAGTAGTAGTAGTAGTAGCAGTAGTAGTAGTAGAAGTATTAGTATTAGTAGTAATAGTAGTAGTAGTAGGAGCAGTAGGAGCAGTAGTAGTAGTAGTAGTAGTAGTAGTAGTAGTAGTAGTAGTAGACTGTAGCTTCAGTTAGCACCCAGTCTTGTTCTCGCCTGTTTGTTTCTTATTGGTGCACAGATCTTCTCAGACAATACTTGATTTGGGATTAAGTTCATCTCTGGACACAACAATCAGGAATGTTAGACAATAGCAACTGATTTCAGGGAGGTTATTTGTATATGTGGCGCCATCCTGTGCTTTACCTGTGCCCCCGTCCAGAGGGTTACTGGTTGTGACAGGAAGGGTATCCAGCGTGAGTTTTGTCAAATCGTTTTGCTGATTAAAAAAAAATGAAATAAATAATAACAATAATAATGATAAAACATTTTATCTGTGGGCACCTTACAGAACACAGTAAAAAACAAGCAGCACTGTATCAGACAGCAGAGCATCAAAACAAAGCAGGTAGACAATAAGAAGTTAACACAACAGATAAGTATAACATCATCATCTGCACCAAACTCAATGAAGCGTGGATCAGACTGAATATGCCAGTTTGAAAAGGTGCGTTTTGTGATGAGATTTGAAGGTTGAAAGGGAGTCAGTCTTGTGACTGTCTTGTGGGAGAGAGGTCCATAGGCGGGGGGCAGAATGACTGAAGGCTCTAGACCCCATGGTAGTCAAGCGGGCCAAAGTTGCAGTGAGTTAGAGAGCAGAAGAGGATCTGAGAGTGTGGGAGGGCGTGTGGATATGAAGGAGTTCAGAAAGATACGAAGGAGCTAGGTTATTAAGGCACTTAAAGGTGAGGACAAGACCAGACCGGATCTGTCAAGGCCTGGGTTAACAACGGCCTCCATTGATGCTGCACCCAGTTTCCATCAGTACGATGGAAACTGTAAAATCCACTGTGGTGACCCCTGAGAAACAGGAAACAAGCTGAAAGACAAACAAGAAGATCTGCATATGTAGGGGAGCTTGTATTTGGACATAAATGAAAAACCCTGAGAGAAGTTTTTTTTTTCTTCCGAGTTCATCATGAACTGGATTTGTGTTCCAGTGTGTGAACGGTATAATCTGAATATCATGAAATCAAAGCATGACAATTTCACATAACTTCTCAAGGTGTTACGAAGTGTTATAGAGTGTTCTTAATCCAAGATCATTTCTTCTTCATCTAACTTGGCATTAGTCACAGAAGGTGGTGGTGACTACTGTAATAAGTGGCTGGAGCACACACAAGACGGTGTGTCCTCACAGGACATGATATACACATCTGCTACTAACAGCAGTCTCACCAGGAAGCTCATTTGCATAGAGAGGACACTTCTTCTTTGAAGGACATGCTTCAGTGCTCATGAAACCTTTATAACTCTGCAAGTCCAAAGCAAAGCCACCAACACTTGTTCATTGTGACAGCAAAGGTAAAAACCATGTGTTGGAGCAGCATTTTCATCCTGACATGTGCTGCCTTTATTCAAGGTAAGACCGGCAGAGATGATTCACTGTCTTCCTTGTTTTCCTCATCTCAACTTTTCCTCTCCTGAAAGAACTTTCTCTGATCTCACCAGTTTGTGTTTCCCCACCTGCACATTGTTTCTACCAAGTCCCTGTTTGTGTTTTACACTGTTGAGTTTCAGTTAAAACAACACCTGAAAAAAGGAATTCTATGTGTTTATGTGATGTAATGAGTAACACATCTGTCCTTTCACAGAGATTTCCAGATGTACATGTGAGACAATGAAGGCCTTCACTTTCAGTCTGTTTGTGCGTTTCTGTTTTCAGGATCAAGCAGTCAGGTCACTGTGACTCAGACTCCTTCAATGAAAGCTGCCAATGTAGGAGGATCAGTCAGTCTGGCATGCAAACTGAGTCAACCTGTTAATACTGTTTGTGGTAGTGGCAGGAGTCCCTGTTTCTGCTGGTACCAACAGAAACCTGGAGAAACTCCTAAACTCCTCATTTATAACGCAAACACTCTTCAGTCAGGAACTCCATCGAGGTTTAGTGGCAGTGGGTCTGGGACTGACTTCACCCTGACCATCAGTGGAGTCCAGGCTGAGGATACAGCAGTTTACTACTGTCAGAGTTACCACTATATCAATAGTCAGCGGGTGTTCACACGGTGATAGAGAGCCGTACAAAAACCTCCCTCTGTTTCACAGTGACTGATCTGCCAGCTGGGACATACGGTAAGCTCTATAACAACAACATCACCATTAATAACAATAATAGTAATAATAATAATAATAATAATAATAAAAATATAATTATAGTAATACGTTGTTCTTGGTCTTCTTCTAATATATGGTATTAGTTGCATTGTCTGTTTTTCTATTCTATTATTGTTATTGCATTACTGCTTTCATACATATGTAGCCGGGTGGTAAATCTGTTAAATATGTTAAATGATTTTCCACTTAAATTTAGTATAGTTTAACTGTTAATATATGTAATTGTTACACTGTCAAGCCATGTAAAATGTCATTTGATGTATTTAAATTGTGAGGCAGATTATGAGTGTATTTTTATAGTTTTGGTTGTCATTGCATGTTTTTGACCAGTAAGTGGCAGTGGCGGACTTTTATTGTAACTCCGTGCAAGTTATCCAAGTGCATCTTGGGTATTCTTTCTTTTTTTTCTTGTGTGGAGCGCCTGAAGATTGCGGTGTGACGGTGCTCTGACTCCGTAGTAAGTAGGGGTAAATATCTTGTGAAATATACCTGTAACATTATTCCAAACAATATTGTATGTCGGTAATTTGACAAGATGGTTTGATTTAGACGCTACTGGAGTTGATGTTCGGTGATTTTGGGCGCGAGCCGTCGACCGCTGTTCGCCATTGCAGGCATGACAAGGTAATGTTGGCGTGAATAAAGCCACACCATGCCATTGTATTTGGGATGTAAAGGTTTTATATGCATTTTAATTCTGTTTAAAGGTAACTGACAGAGTGAGAAGTTGCGCGATCTTCAGGAAGTTCCACATGTCTTTGTTAAACCCTGTTTAACGTACATAGTCCACTGCCGTATTTTGCACCGTATTTTGTATTTATTATTTCCCTTTTTAAAATCTTTTCTGTTAAACTTGCCACATCTGTGAACATTTATGAGCTGTTTGCTCGAAAGACACAGGAATGTATGCACTCAGTAAAACGATCTGCATTCGAAGGTTCAAACAATAAAATTAAAGCTACAAGAACCCCGGAAGTAATTGTGTCCTGTGTGGTATCTAATTCCACGGGCTACATAATTTTGGTACCAGGAGTGGGGTGTAGCTAAAACATTTTTTTTAAATTGGCAACAGAGTGGCTTTTTTTTACTTAAAAAAAAAAATACGGCAGTGGTGAAGATTGCTGGTGACGTCCGTTGGTGTTGAGTCTGAAGCCATCCTGCTGTGGAGGTGGTGACCAGCGAGAGACGACGTGAGGGCATCTAAGAGGTTCTGGTGCTTCCTGTTTCACACGACTCAGCCGTACCAGCGCAGAGGACTCCAGCGCTAACTTCAGCTACAAAGACCAAGATCCAGCAAGGCTCCAAGTTAAAGACTGTCCTTGTAGTATCCTTGAACCAGGTTTTGAACTAAATATCCTCATTTATACTGGACTGAGTAAAGATTAATATATCATTATGTCTAGTGATTCTGGTGATGAAGGGAGTTCACGTAATGATAATGGCCACACCTCAGGTGGCATAATGGGTATAGGTGAAGGTGCTACAAAAGAAATGCAGACCACCATGCAAGAGCTTGCCAGACTGCGAGATGAGCTCACCAGGTTAAATGGTGAAGCAAGGGCTCAGAGAGCAAGTGATAACAGTGCACCCACACGTTCATACATCTATGTTCCAAGAGAACGCCAGATCCAAGCATTTAGTGGGGAGTGTGGTACAGACAGGAGATCTGTCGAAGAGTTTATTGAAGAGGTTGAAAGGGTTTTAAGATACAGAGAGCAAACAACAGAAGAACAATGTGACTATATACTATCTCTATTGCGTGGCCCTGCATTGGAAGAGGTGCGACTATGCATGAGGGGTCAGTCAGTGGGGCCCAGTGATTTATACTCTTACCTGAGCAATGCATTTGGGGAAAAGCGCAGTTCCACACAGCTTTTGCAGACCTTTTACAACCGTAACCAAACTGATGGAGAAGACCTCCGTGACTACTCCCATGCACTATCCCAGATTTTGAGCTCTGTAGTGAAACAGTCCACAGATGTAATACCTAATGAGAAAACTGTGCTCAGAGACCGGTTTATTGAGGGTTTAAGAGAAGCAGCACTCAGGCGTGAACTCAGGAAAATGGTTAGGGACAAACCAGAGAGCAGTCCTCTAGATGTGAGGAACGAGGCCCTCCTGTGGGAGATGGAGGACAGCAGGTCTCATCGTCCCAGGGTCATAAAGAGCAACCAAGTTACATCAGAGGTTCCGGAAACCCAGTGCTCTATTATTAAAACAAACAATGACCAAGGTATTGCATTAAATGATGTTCGGAGAGCAGTAGCCCATCAAGAAAAACAGCTAGCAGAGTTAGGCAAAACACTCGCTGATCTAGCCTTTGCTGTAGGTGAACTGAGTAAGCGCAGCACTCAACAGACATTCCTAGAGCCCAAGCCACGACCTAGACCCCAGCCAAAGTTCACACCAGATGGTCAGCCTATCTGTTTCAAGTGTAGAGGCATAGGTCACATTGCAAGAAAATGCTCACAGGCCAGAGGGGGTCAAGGGGACGCAACACCTAGTTCTTATGTAGTGCAGGAAAACTCGCACCCTCAGTTGTCATGAGCCACACAACTCGAGGGGAGGAAGCTGGCTCACCAAAAGAGACTCCAGACAGAAGCAGGATCTTAGAGCGTGCAGTCGGAGAATGTAAAACTGTTGAGGTGAAACTACGAGGTGTTACAGTGTCCTGCTTACTTGACACTGGTAGCCAGGTCAGTACAATTTCTGAGAGTTTTTTCAGGGAACACCTGACAGTGAAAGGCGAAGACATTCACCCGGCATTTGAGTGGTTAAAGATCACTGCAGCTAATGGATTAGACATACCCTATATGGGCTATGTGGAGCTTGATGTAGAAGCCATGGGTCTGACTATCCCAGAGCGAGGTTTTCTGATAGTTAAAGATTCTGAACACTCTTCCTCTGTTCCAGGTCTAATAGGGATGAACATTGTCAAAAAATGCAGAGAGCTAGTACACACTGAGTTTGACACCACACTGCAAGAGAGGTTTGACTCAAACTGGAGAGAGGCTTTTAATCATCTTCATGCAGTACATGCAACAGACAGACTCTCTTTCGCTAGGGTAGCTGGTAAGGATGTAGTCCATATACCTGCTTCATCTGCTGCTACAGTTATGGCTAGGGGACTCAGGACTGTGAGTGAGGATGGTTCTTTTTTGTTGCTGGAGTCTGTGGGTGTCCCCGTTCCTGGAGGTTTGGTTGTTGTGCCTACTTTGGTTTCATCGGGCAATCACATTTTTCCAGTCCGAGTCATGAACATGTCTGATGAAGATATCTGGCTAGGGCCACGGACTAGGCTAGGGGTTTTGACTCAGGTAGACTGTGTGAAAAGTGATGAGCTTTGTGAGGTACAGTTCCAGAGAATCTCAGCAGACACTGAACAAGTGAGTATCAGTGAACACCCCGAAACACCGACAGATGTGCAGGAAATTTTCGGCAAGCTCAATTTTTGTGGTAGCCCAGAACAGCAAGCACAGCTGACTTTGTTACTGGAGAAGTACTCTTTTGTGTTTGCAACAGAAGATGAAGATCTAGGCCACACTGACAAAGTACAACATGAGATCCATCTGACAGATGACATACCTGTAACACAGCCATACAGACGAATCCCACCCACACAGTACAGTGAAGTCAGGGAACATATTGGCAAGCTGCTTAAAAAAGGGGTCATTCAAGAAAGCTCTAGTGCTTATGCTTCGCCCATAGTACTAGTGAGAAAGGCAGATGGTAGTCTGAGGCTATGTGTCGATTACAGGAAACTCAACTCAAACACAAGACGTGATGCATTCCCGCTCCCGAGAATTGATGAGAGTTTTGATGCGCTGAGAGGGGCAAAGTTCTTTTCGACCATAGATCTGGCGAGCGGATACCACCAGGTAGCTATGCATGAGAGAGATCGGACTAAGACTGCATTTACTACACCGTTTGGTCTGTATGAGTACGTGAGAATGCCTTTTGGTGTTTGTAACGGTCCAGCTACATTTCAGAGACTTATGCAAGTTACTATGAATGATCTCATTTTTCAGATACTCCTGGTCTACCTAGATGACATCTTGGTTTTTTCAGAGACATTTGAGCAGCATTTGGAGAGACTTGAGACTGTGTTTAAGAGACTGGCAGAGACGGGCCTTAAGGTGAAGTTGCAGAAGTGTGCTTTTCTACAACAGTCAGTAAAGTTTTTGGGTCATCAGGTGTCAGCAGAAGGTATAGGAACTGACCCCTCCAAGGTCTCTGCTGTTAAGAACTGGAAGGTCCCAACCACTGCCAAAGAGCTGCAGTCGTTCTTGGGTTTCTGTAGTTACTACAGGAGATTCATTCGAGGCTTCTCACAGATTGCCGGGCCACTGCATGACCTAGTCAACAAATGTTCAGGTGTGAAAAAAACAGGGAAAGTAGGTCACCAGTTTTGTAATATGTGGACACCAGAGTGTGACCCTTCCTTTGAGCAGTTAAAGGAAAAACTTACCTCTGCTCCCATTTTGGGTTTTGCCGATTTCACACAACCATTTGTAGTTGAGACAGATGCTAGTCAGCATGGATTAGGCGCTGTATTGTGTCAGCAGCAAGGTGACACCAGACGTGTCCTAGCATATGCTAGCCGCAGACTACGCCAGGCTGAGAAGAATGACCGAAATTATAGTAGCATGAAGTTGGAGTTACTTGCCTTAAAATGGGCAGTTGCTGAAAAATTCAGGGGTTACTTGCTTGGTTCAAAGTTTGTTGTCCTGACTGATAAAAATCCCCTCTGCCACCTCAAGACAGCCAAGTTAGGTGCTATAGAGCAGAGGTGGGTAGCGCAACTGTCTGTTTTTGATTTCGAGGTTAAGTACCGTCCTGGTTGCAGTAATGCCGCCGCAGATGCTCTCTCTAGGCAGGAGTTTGCAGGGGAGCCTGAAACAGACCCTGACTCGGATTTTGACGACTGTATCACTGTGTGTAACCTGATTGAGCGAGGAACAGTTCTGGATCCTGGTCTTGTCTCTAGAGGTCTGGAGTGTTACAAAGTGAGACAGATCCGTGCTGGGGAGTCGAGGTCTGGTGAGACAGGTACTAAACAGGGCAACACCCCCACACTGCCAGGTTATACCAGAGAGGAGCTGGTAGGTTTTCAGGCCGGTGACCCCACCCTAAAAGAGTTTAGGGCATTTTGGGATCGGGGGAGGAGGCCATGTCCCAGAGAGAGAGCAGCCCTGTCTAGTCAAGTGAAAAGATTGTTGAAACAATGGAGATGCATACAACAACGAGAAGGGTTGTTGTACAGGGTTATCACAGACCCACGTCATGGAGAAGTGTGGCAGTTACTCGTGCCTAGTTGTTTGAGGGACCAAGTTCTAGAAAATGTACATAACAACATGGGACATCAGGGCATAGAGCGCACTGTAAACTTGCTAAGAGGGAGGTGTTTTTGGGTAGGGCTATGCGAGGATGTGGAAAGCTGGGTTAAAAACTGCGAGCGGTGCATTTTGACCAAGATGCCTCAGCCAAAAATCCATGCTCCAGTTCAGGCATTCCTGGCCTCCCGACCTCTAGAAGTGGTGGCTGTTGATTTTACAGTGTTGGAGGCAGCTTCAGATGGCCGTGAAAATGTCCTTGTTGTGACCGATGTGTTTACAAAGTTCACACAAGCGTATGCTACCAAAGACCAGAAGGCTGACACTACAGCTAAAGTTTTGCTCAGGGAGTGGTTCATGAAATATGGGGTCCCAGAGAGACTGCACTCAGACCAAGGTCGAAATTTCGAGAGTGAAATTATAGCAGAGCTGTGCAAACTCTATGGGGTTAAAAAGACACGGACAACTCCCTACAGGCCACAGGGAAACGGTCAGTGTGAAAGATACAATCGCACACTCCATGACTTGTTAAGGACACTCCCACCAGAGAAAAAAAAGCGTTGGCCAGAGCATCTGTCTGAAGTAGTATATGCCTATAATGTCACTCCTCATTCCACCACAGGGTACTCGCCTTATTATTTGCTTTTCGGGGTACAGCCACATCTCCCAGTAGATGCTTTATTAGGGCGTGAGTGTGTGTCAGACAGGAAACAGGATTGGTTGTCTGTTCATCAGGAGAGACTCCGACAGGCACATGAGAGAGCCAGAGAGTACTCAGAGCAGAAGGCAGCTGAGAGGATCTCACTGCAAAATGAGAAGGTGTATTGTCCTCCTGTGGACATTGGTCAGTTGGTTTTCCTACGTCACAGACCCCCAGGTAGACATAAGATTCAGGACACATGGACCTCAACAGTCTACAAGGTAGTTGACATCCAGGGTACCACACACACTGTTGAACCTTTTGAGGGAGGTCCCATTAAAAGAGTTCATAGGTCAGAGTTGCGACCTTGTGCGAAACCAGTTCCCAAACCAAGAACTAGAACTAGGTTACAGACCACTACACAGCCTGTAGCTGAGGATGAGCCTGAGTCACCTGAGGCTGATTTTGTTATTGTTGAGGAAGTCATCCCTCGCCGGCTTGTGCAAGTACCTAACCTGCCTCTTGCAGCAGAAAGTGTTAGTTTACCTGTGACAGCACCCACAGATGAGAGTGACGGTGAAGGACCTGAGGAAGGTTATTCAGATATGAGAAATTGTGGCACAGAAACAGAATGTGTTAATGATGTGCATCCAAACGTTAGCGACAGTGACTTGCCCATTATTGAAAACAGGGACAGGCCCGCACTAACAGAGGATGCTGGTGGAGCAGGACGTAGAACCTATGCACCTAAACCTGCCATTAGGAAAAGCAAGCGGGAAATGGCTGGATCTCATTCAAACCCATTTCATCTGCCAAAGTCAGCCTGTAATGCAGTCTCAGTCAGCACAGACATGGTCTCTAAGGTTTTGACAAGCCTGGGTGCTGCTCTCTTTGAAAAGGCCTTGCAGGGAGTATTTGAGTCAGTTCATGTTTCGTAGTCACCGAGGACGTTGACTATATTTGCAGGGGAGTATGTAGCCGGGTGGTAAATCTGTTAAATATGTTAAATGATTTTCCACTTAAATTTAGTATAGTTTAACTGTTAATATATGTAATTGTTACACTGTCAAGCCATGTAAAATGTCATTTGATGTATTTAAATTGTGAGGCAGATTATGAGTGTATTTTTATAGTTTTGGTTGTCATTGCATGTTTTTGACCAGTAAGTGGCAGTGGCGGACTTTTATTGTAACTCCGTGCAAGTTATCCAAGTGCATCTTGGGTATTCTTTCTTTTTTTTCTTGTGTGGAGCGCCTGAAGATTGCGGTGTGACGGTGCTCTGACTCCGTAGTAAGTAAGGGTAAATATCTTGTGAAATATACCTGTAACATTATTCCAAACAATATTGTATGTCGGTAATTTGACAAGATGGTTTGATTTAGACGCTACTGGAGTTGATGTTCGGTGATTTTGGGCGCGAGCCGTCGACCGCTGTTCGCCATTGCAGGCATGACAAGGTAATGTTGGCGTGAATAAAGCCACACCATGCCATTGTATTTGGGATGTAAAGGTTTTATATGCATTTTAATTCTGTTTAAAGGTAACTGACAGAGTGAGAAGTTGCGCGATCTTCAGGAAGTTCCACATGTCTTTGTTAAACCCTGTTTAACGTACATAGTCCACTGCCGTATTTTGCACCGTATTTTGTATTTATTATTTCCCTTTTTAAAATCTTTTCTGTTAAACTTGCCACATCTGTGAACATTTATGAGCTGTTTGCTCGAAAGACACAGGAATGTATGCACTCAGTAAAACGATCTGCATTCGAAGGTTCAAACAATAAAATTAAAGCTACAAGAACCCCGGAAGTAATTGTGTCCTGTGTGGTATCTAATTCCACGGGCTACACATATAACAAATATTAAACATTCTTTTCAAATTTCTCAGTTTTGTCAGTGTTTCTCTTTTGTTGTCCTCACATCTGTATACATCCTATGATCACACAAAAAGTACCATTTCAATAAAATGGAAAGAAAATCCTACATGACATGAAAGTGTGAGATTTACTTTGAACAATTACTGAATCCCCCAACCTCTGAAACCAGAGTTTAGCCTCCTCAGAAAAGGGACAAAATAAATGTGGTCATCCATTGATAAAAGTCGGTGCTTCACACAAACTATGTTTAGAAAACTGCTGATTTCAGAGTTTTCAGTCACGTTGCCTTGTTGTTTGAGAGCAATGTAAAGAATTATGATTTTAACCAAATATAACCTGATGCACCAACATGTTTAATGATGTGTTCACCTACATGGTGCAATAATTAAAATCAATCGATCATTAATGGTGTGATTATTACCTTCTTTAAATAAATTAACATAAAACTGCCACAACAAGTATGTAAGTAAGAATTTGCCACTTAAAATATTTTCGTTGGTTTTGTGTACAAATTAATCTCCTATTGACATGTCGAGTAGATTTTTTTTCTATCAAGTTATATGTTTATTTAGTGGTAATTATAAAACGTATAATCAAATTCAAAATTAAAATAATTCCTTGAAAAGTTAAAACTTACAATATATTTTGTTCAGTTTTGAAAGCACAATTTTTACTTAACAACATTGAGAATTTGCTGCCCAAATATCTTTTCAAAATATAATCCTGAAATTTATTTAATGTTTAATAAAAGCAGTCATATTTTAGAATGACCTAATTTTTCTTTTGGTTTTTATCATTTGTCAATGTTGTGTCCAATTTTAACATTTCTGGTGTTAAAACTATTTGGTTGTATGTGTAGTGAGAAAGGGTCTCAATCCCAAGGGAAATGTTTTTTGGAAGAAACAGAAAACACTGGAAATAATTAACAATAACAATAATAATAATAATAACAACAATAACAATAATAATAATAATGGGGGTACGGGGTACCGGGACAGTTGCTACAAGCCATCCGGTCCTTGTATAACCAAAGTGAGAGCTGTGTCTGCATTCTCGGCACAAAGTCAAACAGGTTTTCAGTGGGTGTCGGACTCCGCCAAGGTTGTCCCTTGTCTCCGATTCTGCTTGTGATATTCATCGACAAGATCTCAAGGCGCAGCCAAGGTGAGGAGTGTGTCCGTTTGGGAACCTCAGAATTGCATCTCTGCTCTTAGCGGATGATGTGGTTTTGTTGGCTTCATCAGAACGTGACCTCCAGCGAGCACTGGGGCGGTTTGCAGCGGAGTGTGAAATGGCCGGGATGAGAGTCAGCAACTCCAAGTCTGAGGCCATGGTCCTCTACCGGAAAATGGTGGATTGCTTCCTCCGGGTTGGGGATGAGTTTTTGTCTCAAGTGAAGGAGTTCAAGTATCTCGGGGTCTTGTTCACGAGTGAGGGCAGGATGGAGCGGGAGATTGACAGGCGGATTGGTGCAGCATCAGCAGTAATGTCGACGTTGTACCGGACCGTTGTGGTGAAGAAGGAGCTGAGCCGGAAGGCAAAGCTCTCAATTTACCAGTCAATCTTCGTTCCAAGCCTCACCTATGGTCATGAGCTGAAATGAGTTTCCTCCGTAGGGTGTCTGGGCTCAGCCTTAGAGATAGGGTGAGGAGCTCGGACATCCGGAGGGAGCTCAGAGTAGAGCCGCTGCTCCTTTGCGTCGAAATGAGCCAGTGGAGGTGGTTCAGGCATCTGATTAGGATGCCTCCTGGGCGCCTTCCTTTGGAGGTTTACTGGGTACTGCCAACTGGGAGGAGATCCCGGGGTAGACCCAGAACTCGCTGGAGGGACTTCATGTCCAATCTGGCCTGGGAACGTGTTGAGTTAACGTTAGCCATCCTACAGCGAATTAATTGTCTTGCCAAGACATAAACATAAAGTGTGCCATTCAGGCGGAAAATGACACACACCCACACTGTGCTCTTTCGTTCGAACAAGAGAAGAAGAATATCTATTTGACACATGTGCAGATCTATATATACAATACGGGTCCTCAGAGGACCAAAAGCTGGTCATTGACAATGCGTGGATGAGACTGCATTAGATCACATGTTCAACACACCCACTCAGGCTCATCTTTATAGCAGTGTCAAAATAAATAATGTCACCCATGATCCCATACACCAGTAGACTGTTTTTCAGAGACACAATTCTCTGCTGCGTTCTGTTCAAAACCATTTTCTACCAGGTGATCATCAAATAGCTTATTCCAATTACGTCCAGATTGCTTTAGACCATACAAAGACTTGTTGAGTTTACATACTAAATGTTCATTAGTTTTAGACTTTACTTCAAATCCCTCAGGTTGCTCGATGTAAACCTCACAATCTATTGGAGCGTGTAAATAAGCTGTTTTGACATCCATTTGGTGGAGCACAAGGTCATCCTGTGTGGCTTTCTGTATGAGAATCCTCACTGAGGTCATGCTAGTGGTCGGAGAGAAGGTCTCCTTGTAATCTATACCTTCTACCTGGCTGTACCCCTTTGCTACATATCTAGCTTTGAAAGTCTCAGGTTGGTCAGGGCTTTCTTTGACAGCAAAAACCCAACGCTCCCCCACTGCTCTTTTTCCCTTTTTACAGTGGACACAGGGTGAAGGTGTCATTCTCTTTTAATGAGGTAAATTCGTCCTCCATTGCTTTGACCCACTTCTGAGATCTTTCAGAGCTAATAGCCTCTGTATATGTTTTGGGTACATCATAGACAGCTCTATAGAAATAATCCACCTCCTGTTCATCTTCAATATGTTCAGTCTTACACTGATAGTCCCTAAGATATGCTGGTGGTCTTCTACTTCTGTCTGGGTAGCGGCGTGTGCCCCCACTATCACCTTGAACCCTAGGTGATGTGCCACTTTCACCCCTTGCCTCTGTAGGCGCTGTCTGACTAGCCTGGGGCTGTTCACCCATCCTAGTTGGTGCTCCATTCAGCTCAGTGTCATCATAACAATCATCATCAGAATAGTCATGTAGACCTGTCTGGATCTGGCTGCCCTTCAATATGGGCTTGACTTGTCTGTGCTTTGACACTCTCCCTGTCTCTGGGAAGTACACGTTGTATGCAGGGCTATATTTGGCATACCCTATGAAAATGCCCTTTTCACACCTTGGATCAAGTTTCTTTTTGTCTTGCTTATAAGCATAACACTCAGTACCAAATACCATCATGTGAGCAATATTGGGAGTTTTACCTGTGAAAGCACTATATGGAGTTAGCCCAAGTCGCTTGCAATAGCATCTGTTGCGTATCTGTGCAGCCATTTGCACTGCAAACCTCCATAGCTTTTTTGGTAATTTACTCTCAATAAGCATGCACCGGCCCATGTCAAATAATGTTCTCCAATTTCTCTCTGCTGTTCCGTTTTGATGCGGCGAATAAGGAGCACTAGTCTGATGACTGATCCTGTTCTCCCTAAGAAGGTCTTGGAACTCTCTCCCCAGTGAATTCTGTACCATTGTCAGAGCGTATAGTCTTGACTTTCCCGTACGGGGCAGTATCAGCTAGGAATTTCTCTGTGGCTCTGGATGTGTCGCTTTTTGTCTTAAGGAAATAGGTCCAAGTCATACCACTATAGTCATCTGTGAAGGCTACTGTGTATCTATACCCGTCTCTGTCGGTTGGGTCCATAGGACCACACAGGTCAGTGTGAACTACTTCTAGCATCTCTGTAGCTTTGCTATCGGCCTGTCTGTTTCTGATCTCAACAGTTTTGCCCTCTATACATATGTCACAGTTGAGAGTGGACTTATCACACTTTCCCTTGATTTTCATGCCATCGACCACATTCTCCAGTCGGGAGACATCATCAAAGTTACAGTGTCCAACTATTCTGTGCCATGGTTGAATATCATGACACACCTTGACCTTGTCATTGTTTTCATCAGTAACCGTGGGCAGATAATACAGTTGACCACATACCTCAATGTTAAACCTTGTAGCATCATGGACACCCATCCAGTTATCACCATCTTTGAAATGGAATTCTGCCCCGTTGCCTGTAGCTGCCCTCACAGAGAACATATCTTGTGGAAAGGTTGGTATATACAAAGCATTTTTCAGCAGTGCTCTCACCATGTGACCCTTACTGTCTACAAGGGAGATTTCTGCTTCTCCTCTGGCTTTGGCAACCCCAGTAACTTTAGTACCATCAGCTAGTTCAGTCACATGGTTCTCAGGTCTGAAAGCTTTATCGATAGTCTTAAACTTCTTAAAGTCACTTATCATGTGCGATGTCGCACCACAGTCCACCATTAAGCCTTTAGTGTTAACCGTCCTCTTCACTGGACTACCGCTACCGATCAGCTTAAAACAATACGACCTGTTATCGCCGCAGTCCCCATCGTCTGCGTCTCGTCTTCGCCCATGCTGGTCTGCGGCTGTTAGAAGACTAGACTAATACTTTATGTCTATCTCTGCGCAGATGAAGTGGATTATTAAACCGTTATAAAGAATCGTACTGACTACCGAACTTCTGCTGGAGGGAAAAAAATGCAGCCTTCGTTTATTCGGTAGTTTTGGGAGAAGAAGAAAATGAACAGCGTCTCAGTGACGTAATCAATCCGCGCATGCAAGCGCAACACCGCCCACTTGTGGACAAACAAAGTCGTAAACAAAAAAATAGTACACAGTAACACATAGTCATAAAAATACACTGGTGTTATATCTCAACACTCCCACTTATGAATCATGAGCTTACTGTATACCTTTTCATATTCATAGAACAAAATTAAAATAAACTTGGTATAACCCATACCACTCACATTTCACACACCAAACATTGCCTTAGCAAATGTCTTCAGTTTTACCTTGGATGCGGGCTTCGTCATTACATCCGCAACCATTTCGTCTGTAGGGCAATAGACCAATGACATCCTTTCATCTCTTATGGTAGACCTTATAAAGTGGTATTTGATATCCACATGTTTGCAGCGTTGCCTACACACCGGGTTCTTCGCTAAAGCTATTGTCCCCTGGTTGTCCTCATAAACCACTGTTCTCTTGTATTCATATGAATCAATACCTCCCAGTAACTGTTCAACATAAATACATTCCTGGATGGCTAAAGCCAGAGCCATATACTCCGCCTCGCACGTAGAAAGTGCCACAGTAGCTTGTTTCTTGGCTTTCCAAGAGATAAGTGCACTTCCCCTGCTCATGCTCACACAGTAACCTGATGTGCTGCGTCTATCCGCAGTATCTGAAGCCCAGTCGGCATCACTATATGCCTGTAAGCCAAGCTTCTCGTCGCTCTTCCTGTAACAGAGCTGTTTGTCTGTGGTGCCCTTAAGGTAACGAAACACATGTTTTACTGTCACCCATTGCTCTTCAGTAGGCTGTGCAAAATGCTGAGATAGCTTGCTCACAACAAAACATAAATCTGGACGTGTACATGTAGCTAAGTATATTAGACTCCCGACCACCTCTCTGTACTTTTTCACATCTAACATTTTTGGTGCATCTTCTGAGTAGACTAATTTCTGCTCACATGGGGTTTCTCTTACCCTGCACTCCTGCATATCAAAACGCTCCAATATTTTCTCAGAGAACCTTTGTTGTGAAACTGTTACACAGTTGGCGGACTGAGTGAAGTCCATCCCAAGAAAGCACTTTAACCTGCCCAGATCTTTCATCCTGGATTTTGTGGACAGCATCTTTTTCAATTTACTCAGCATCTCTGTGCTGCTTGATGCTATGATAAGATCATCTACCCAGGTTATAATGATCGTTTTCCCTTCCTTTGACTCCTTGGAGTACACACAATGGTCTGATTGGTTTTGTGTAAAACCATCACCTGTCAAACACTCGTGTAACAGTAAATTCCAATTGCGGCCAGACTGCTTGAGGCCGTAGATTGACTTCTCTAGTTTACACACTAGTTTTTCTCCCTTCTCAATATAACCCTCAGGTTGTTCTATGTATATGTCATAGTCTATGGGGGCATGAAGATAGGCCGTCTTTACATCCATCTGGTGTAAAATCAAGTCATACTGAGCCGCCTTCTGTAGAAGCACTCGAACACTTGTTAGGTTGGCTGTTGGCGAAAATGTCTCCCCATAATCCACCCCAGCTCTCTGGCTATATCCCTTTGCTACAAATCTAGCCTTGTACTTGTCGTGTCCGTCTATATCTGTGTTTATCGAATACACCCACCTTCCTCCCACTGTTTTCTTGCCCTCTGGCAATTTCGTAAGGGTGAATGTTTTGTTGTCTCTTAGAGACTCCATTTCCTCGTCCATTGCCCTGGACCACTTTTCTGATTCTGGCGATTCCATGGCCTCTTTAAAGGTCAGAGGGACACCGCACACTGCCCTGTATGCATAATATATAGTAGTGAGTGAGCTGTCATCACTGTCGCCCTGACTATAGTCAATCAGGTATCTCGGAGGGTTGCATTCCCTTTGGGGGTACCTCCCACTGGCTGAGGCTTGTGACGTCACCCTTGGGTGCTCCTCGTCATCATCCTCGGGTGCTGACTGTGTACCGTCAGTCTGTACTCTAGGCTGAGTTGCAGCTGTCTCAACAGACTTTCTCTCTCTTACCCAGTCTTCTGGGTGCAGACCTGGTGTCTGAGTCTCATTTTCACTAGTTGCCTTGTGTATAAACTTAACTAGTCTGTGTTTCTGTACTTTCTCTTGGTCAGGGTAGTAGACTAGGTAGGCCGGGCTGTTCTTGTCGTGTCCTACAAAACGCCCCCTCTCACATCTAGAATCTAACTTTCCCTTGTCCTGCTGGTAAGCATAGCATTCTGTCCCGAACTTTTGCATTCTAGCCATGTTGCACTTTTTTCCTGTCATTGCCGTGTATGGCGTAGTGCCTGTGTGCTTGTTGAAGCATCTGTTTCTGGTGTGGGCTGCCTCCTGTACAGCATAAAGCCAGAGGCTCTTTGGTAGACCACTATCTATTAGCATACACCTTGCCATCTCGAATAGTGTGCATCCTTCTCTCTCTGCAACGCCATTTTGATGGGGAGAGTATGGGCAGGACGTCTCATGTCTTATTTTGTTCCGTCTCAACAGGGTTTGAAACTCCTTGCCTGTAAACTCAGTTCCATTATCCGACCTTATGCATTTCACTGTCCCATAGGGAGCTACATCTGCCAGAAATTTCTCGGTCGCTTGCACTGTGTCACTCTTTGTTTTTAAGAAATAAACACACACAGCCCCTGTGCACACATCTGTAAATGATTGCATGTACCTTAAACCATTAATGGACTCGTTTGCCACAGGACCGGCTAAATCAGTGTTTACCAACTCCAGTGGTGTCTTGGCTTTGTCTGTAGATTTCCTGTTCCTGTTTTGGGTAAACTTCCCTTCTATGCATACTGCACACTCTTTGTCAGGTTTACACACTTTACCCTTTATATGCATACCATCAGTGATATCCTGTAGCTTTATGATATCGTCATAGTTGCAGTGGCCCATTATCTCATGCCAAGTTTCTATATCATGGCTCACATGGCACTTTTCAACAACACATTCAGTTTGCAAATAGAACATTTTCCCCTGTACAAAAATGTCAAACCTGGTACCATCCGGTGACATCAGGGCATCTCTGCCCTCTTTGAAGAACACACTGGCTCCGTGTGCTGTCGCAGACTTCACAGAGAAGAGCTCTTGGGGGTATGATGGAATATATAGTGCGTTCCGCAGTGTCACTCTACACCGTCGCCCCTCACTGTCGAGCAGACATACCGTAGCATCTCCCCTGCCCTGCACCACACCAAAGGTGCACTTACCGTCCGCCAGCTCCATGCAGTGTTTCTCTGGCTCGAACGAGCTGTCAAAGCTCTTGAACTTCTTCTTATCATTGACTATGTGGCAAGAAGCCCCACAGTCCACAATCAATCCTGGTTTGAACTGTTGCCGTCGTCCTGGTCCTGCTGAGCTCGTCTCTCCAGCCTGCACTCTGAAGATGTAGTTATCTTCTTCCGCAGCATTCCCCGGTCCCTAACCTCGACCTGCTCCGTGACCACCGCCGCCGCCGCCACCTTGCTCGCGTGCACATCTGGCTCCATCAGCGCGGTCCTTCTTCTTGCACACTTTGTCCGTGTGACCCTTGATCCGGCAGAAGCTGCACCACACGCTGCGTGAACAGTCCGATTTCCGATGGCCTTTGTCACCGCATCGCCAGCACACCGTTTGATCATCTCCCTCACAGCGTTTCACTGGCTTTTTCTTAGGCGCTGCGTGGGCCTTCATCACCCTCTCGGACGTCTCGTCCGATGCTGTAGCATCTACATCTTCTGCCGCCTCAAAGTTTCTCAATTTGGCCTTAAATTGTCCCAATGTCAACTCACTGTCGCCATGTGTCACCATTAGAGTGAATGGCTTATATCTCTCGGGTAACCCCCTCATCACCATGGCCATCATTAGTCCCTCACTCGGTGCTTCTCCCGCCCCTTTGAGAGCCGTAATGATTTGTTCAGCTCGGATAATGTATTCGGTTATCGTCTCATTATCAGCTTTCTTTAGCCCAGTCAATGTTACATACAGAGTGACAATCCGGGGTCTGCCCTTACCAATGTAATGTTCCCGCAACACCCGTAGACTCTCTCTACCTTTGTTCTGCGTTTCTCTGAAGATCAGTCCCAAGCTTGTGTTGTCCAATAAAGGCGCCAATGCGCAGTAGGCGTCGGCGTTCCGCTCCTCGTCTAGGGCCTGCTCTTCCGCTGTCAAAGGTCCCGCGGGCTCGGTAAGAATGGTGGTTTTCAGCCCCACACCACGCATGCAACAGAGCATTCGCTCTTCCCACAGTTCATACTCATCGGCCTGTTCGTTGAATGTGGGCCACCTGCTCTTCTTCCGCTCCATCTCCCTAGGTAGCGTTAGCTTAGCTTAGCGTTCCGTTAGCTTCCCGATAGCCTCTCTCGATGCTAACTAGCTTCACACTTGCTAACTTGCTACTCCGTGCTAACCTGCGCGCATTCCGCCATCCGAGGTTATCACACTTCGTGTACTTCTTTTATCAAACTACTAAATAATCCAACGTTATCTGGGCCCATAACCTGTTAGAAGACTAGACTAATACTTTATGTCTATCTCTGCGCAGATGAAGTGGATTATTAAACCGTTATAAAGAATCGTACTGACTACCGAACTTCTGCTAGAGGGAAAAATGCAGCCTCCGTTTATTCGGTAGTTTGGGGAGATGAAGAAAATGAACGGCGTCTCAGTGACGTAATCAATCCGCGCATGCAAGCGCAACACCGCCCACTTGTGGACAAACAAAGTCGTAAACAAAATAATAGTACACAGTAACACATAGTCATACAAATACGCTGGTGTCATTGTTATGTATGCACACATCGACAGTGCTGCATTTGATTTGGTGCTGTTCTATTGTGCTGGGATCGATTGGTGATGCCTGCGGGCTCTGGGTTGTTTGATCGGGTCTGCCTTTGATGCTGGGTCAGTCTAAATAAAGAATGCCACGGAGAGGTTGTGTCGAGCGACAGCGCTGTGTCCTGACGTGATTTCTAAATACAATATTGGCGACGAGGATGGCTGATATCTCTCTCCCACCACCTGCCCCCTTCCTGGCGTTACCTGGCGAGCCTCCGGTACCATGGACTCGCTGGCTACATAGTTTTGAAAATTACATCATCGCCTCAGGGCTCGACGACGTGAGCCAGGCTAGGAAGACGGCTCTGTTGCTTCACTGCTTGGGAGCAGAGGGTCATCGTGTGCTCGGGACTCTGGGGAACGTCACAAACTTTGCCGAAGCTGTGGGACTTATGAGCACCCATTTCGCTGCTCCACAGAGTGCCCTCCTTCGGCGATTTATATTCCGTCAGCGACACCAACTGCCTGGTGAGTCTGTGCGGCAGTACGTAGCTAATTTGCGAGGGCTAGCTAGCTCATGCAAGTTTGGCGCGCTTCAGGACGAGATGGTTCGCGACCAGCTAATCGAACACACCAACAACGCAAAGGTGCGTGAGACTCTCCTGCTGGAAAAAGATGATCTGCTGCTGTCCAGAGCAATTACCATCGCACTACAGGTTGAGGGAGCAGCTGAGTGTGCTGCTATGCTAAATACACAGCAAGTGGCCACCTCCAGTCAAGCTGCCAACGACTCCTCCCTCTACTCACGGCTGCCCCTCGGGACGCAACCCAGCCAGAGCGAGGCGGGCGCCGACTCCACTGGGGACGTCTTGCAACTGCAACGACGGCGTTCTCGGCCCCGCCCTCAACAGTCCTGTGGTAACTGTGGGTCTCGGTCTCATGTTTCAAGGGCTCAGAACTGCCCTGCCCGTGGCCAGACATGCCGTAGCTGCGGTAAGCACAATCACTTTGCCAACGTCTGTCGATCTTCCCCGGCTGGGTCAGAGGGCCACACCCCCCAGTCTTCAACCGCCGTCATTCACAAGGTGAGCTCTGGGCCAGTGTCATTCAAATCATGCACAGTCAACATTAATGATGTGTGCATCCCCCTGCTGTTGGACACCGGTGCAAGTGTGTCTCTCCTGAATGTTGATACCTACAGTCAATTTTTCGGTTCACTGCCACTGTCCGCACCCTCAGCTGTCCTCTGTGGGTATGGTGACTCCAAAATCGATCTGGTTGGCTCTCTCCAAGTGACTGTCCGCTATGGAACCAAGCTGGTGCCCAATGCAGTTTTTCATGTGGCACGCCGTGGGGCCAACCTGATGGGCCTGGACCTGTTCTCCGCTCTGGGGTTTTCCCTCTTAGACACAAGGGGGGCAGCAATCCTGACTGTCGCCACACCTTGGCAGCAGAAGTGGCCATCGCTGTTTATGGGGCTGGGCTGCCTCTCCGCCTTCACCCATCAACCTCTCCTCAACCCTGCTGTGAAATCTGTCATCCAACCACTGCGCCGCATCCCGTTGGCTCTCCGTGATGGGGTCTCCGCCGAGCTGCAACAACTGCTGGAAGCTGGCATCATTGAACCGGTGGACGCGTCACCTTGGGTCTCAAACCTCGTGGTGGCTAAGAAGAAGTCGGGGGGCCTGCGTGTCTGCGTCGATCTACGTGCAGTAAATAAGGCAGTGGTCCCTGATAAGTATCCACTGCCCACCTCAGAAGAACTCACTGCTCAGTTCTATGGCTCTGAGGTGTTCTCCAAGCTCGACCTCAGACAGGGGTACTTACAGGTGCCCCTCCACCCCAGCAGCCGAAACCTCACAGCCTTTGTGACACATGCAGGAGTGTTTCGCTACACCAGGATGCCTTTCGGTCTCAGCTCCGCCCCTAGCTGCTTCCAGAAAATCATGGTCTCCGTGCTGGCTGGCATACTGGGCGTGGCCATTTATCTGGACGATATAGTGGTACACGGGCCCACCAGTGAAATCCACGACAAGCGCCTTAACATGGTCTTCGCAGCCCTGTCCAAGCACAAGCTAACTCTCAATGCTGAGAAATGTGTCCTCTCTGTACCAGCCATCGACTTCGTTGGGTTCCGGCTGTCAGCGAGCGGTGTAACTCCACTACAATCCAACGTGGACGCCATTCAGGCCATCCCTGAGCCCAGCTCGGCCGCCCAGGTCGCCTCCTTCCTGGGTATGACAAGTTACTACCTGAGGTTTCTTCCCCAGTACTCTGCGACCACAGCCCCCCTGCGCCAGCTGCTGCGTAAGGACGAGCCATGGGTGTGGTCAAAGGCATGCAGTGACGCTGTGCGTGATCTCAAGACTCAACTGACTTCACCACCAGTGTTGGCTCACTTCGACATCTCCAGCTCCACCTTTGTGACCTGTGACGCATCAGCCACAGCGATAGGGGCCGTGCTGTCTCAAACCCAGAACGGTGTGGAGAAGCCCATTGCCTTCGCCTCCCGTGCCCTCAACCTGACCAAGCAGCGGTACTCCGTGGGTGAGCGTGAGGCGTTAGCCTGTATCTGGGCTTGTGAAAGGTGGCACCTCTACCTCTATGGCCGCTCCTTCACCCTCAGGACAGATCACCAGGCCCTGACAGCGCTGCTGTCCACATCTGGGACAGGCCACAAACCCCTGAGGCTGCACCGCTGGTCTGACCGCCTCCGCCAGTACAACTTCAGCCTGCAGTTCACCCCAGGCAGAGACAATGTTGTCGCCGACCTGCTCTCTCGCTCTGTCTCCACCCCAGCTCCACAGACGGACACTGACTGTGTGGAAAAGGACATTGTCCAAATGCTACACACACCCCTCCAGGCCACTGTCTCTCTGCAGGAGCTGAGGGCAGCCTCCGAACAGGACCCTGTCCTCTCCCAGCTCCGCACCTACATCCAGAACGGCTGGCCTCACAAGGTCCCAGAGGAGCTGGCTGCGTTCGCCCGAGTCAGACAGGAGCTCTCCTGCTGGAACGACACCTGCGTGGCACGTGGGTTTTGCACAGTGGTCCCAGCTGCTCTCCGTGCACGTGTTTTGAATACGGCGCATGAAGGCCACCTGGGCATTGTGAAACTGAAACAGCGCTGCCGAGACCTGGTGTGGTGGCCGGGGATAGACAGAGATATTGAGGCTCTGGTGAAGGACTGTTCTGCCTGCCTTGTGAGTGGCAAGACTGGCCACCAGGCTCCCCCACCCCTGCAACCTCTCGCCTGGCCCTCTCAGCCCTGGGAACACCTGCAGTTGGACATTTGTGGTGAGATCCATGGAGTTCCCCACCACCAACGCTTCATGGTGGTCGCCTACGATCTACACTCAAAATGGCCTGAACTCACCACTTCCGGCACTGTGACCTCACAGATCATCATCGACTTCCTGGACTCTCTTTTCTCTCGCTGGGGCCTCCCAAAGGCCATCACCACTGACAACGGCCCTCAGCTGGTCTCTGCTGAGTTCACTGCTTATCTCGACAGCAAGGGCATCCGTCATATACGCACTGCGTACTACCACCCCCAGGCCAATGGCGGCGTTGAACGTTTTCACCAGTCACTGAAGAACGGCCTCAGAGCACACATGGCCCAAGGGTGCTCTTTCACGCAGGCCATCCGTCACACTCTGCTGCACTATCGGGCCACACAGCACTCGACCACAGGCGTCTCCCCAGCCTCTCTCATGCTAGGCCGGGAACTGTGCATGCCCCTTGACAGGCTCCGCCCCTCCACACCTCAGGCACCTCCCTCTGGGGTCAGAGCCTCAGTCACTCGTCAGCAGACGCGGATGAAGCAACGGTTTGACCAGTCAAAACGAACCAGGGTGCCAGACATCAATGTGTCAGACTGGGTCAGGGTCCGCAGGCCCCACAGGGACAATAAAATGGCTTCATACTGGTCCTCTCCTCTCCAAGTCACCCGTCAGCTGGGCCCAGCCACTTACCTCCTCAGCGATGGCACTCGGTGGCACGCCAGTCGTCTACGGAAGGTGTCAGCTCCGCCACACACAGCTGGTGACACAACCATAGCCATTCCCTCAGCATGGCGAGACGCCCCGGGGCTTCATGCAGCTCCTACACGGGCCCCAGACATTTCTGGGCCTCAGCTTCCCCTGCCATCTCCCTCCCCACCTCGGCCTGCCCAGCCTCAGGCCGCCCCGCGACCTGTTCGCACACGTTTACGCCCTGGCCACCTAGAGGACTTTGTGTCAACCTTTCATGTTTGAAATCCTGCCGGGGGGGGGCGGGAAATGTTATGTATGCACACATCGACAGTGCTGCATTTGATTTGGTGCTGTTCTATTGTGCTGGGATCGATTGGTGATGCCTGCGGGCTCTGGGTTGTTTGATCGGGTCTGCCTTTGATGCTGGGTCAGTCTAAATAAAGAATGCCACGGAGAGGTTGTGTCGAGCAACAGCGCTGTGTCCTGACGTGATTTCTAAATACAATAGTCATATCTCAACACGGTCGAACCGGGCGCTCGCCTCGGCAGCCCAACACGGCAACAGACGACTCCTTCTGCGTTCCTCGATGGTCGCATGAACCCACCACTACACTGTAACTGATAACGTTACTTCGCTAAACTAGAAGACGGCCCGACTCACTGTGGGGAGAGCCCCTTACCGCATCCAGTCCATTCGCCCGTCTTGCTGTGCTAACAACGGACACCGACTGGCTAGCTCGCTCCGTAACGTCGCTGGGTCCACATATGGGACTGACGAGTAGTCAGTTTGTCTCCCCAATCCACACAAACAGTTCCCGGGATGGGTCTCGGTGAGACACCCGCACACATCACGGTTCACTAAACTCCAATTACATTTCTCTCACCGCAAAATAGCATATAACAACTCGACATCACACTGCTCCGTTGCTCACACAAGGGACGAGAGACCTCCTCTCTCTCCAGGTCAGTCTGCTCGTGCTGACGTTTTCCGCCGCCCTCTCAACCAATCACATTCAAGGTAAGGTATTCTCTCCACAGCCAACCAATCACAACAATGGTAAGTTTTCAACAATAAAAGTAAATGCATTTCACATTGGTAAACAACTGTTTTGCAGAACAATATCAACAATATAATATATTCATATTCAAAAGGTATACAAAATAACAAACATAGGCCAAACTCTTATCTAATAGTGCAGTATAATATATCTAAGGCCTATAATTTAACCACAGGGTTACACATGTTCCTGTCATGTGATATAATAACAAGGTCTCGGTCAAGGTCACATTTATATTTAGAGCAACTCAACACCAAGCCAGGTTTTGTGCCAAAGTGCTTTACAACCATCAGAATTGAGCAACAGTTTTCATAAAACATAAGTACATACATACACACATGCATCATCATCATCATCATCATCATCATCATCATCATCATCGGTGGTCACTTGAAGCGAGTATGACTGTCCTCTCAATTGGTTTGTCTACTTGTGGGTCTTCAGATGGTTGTAGAGGCAGATCTGCGATCCACATACTTTGGTGCAGTGTGGACAGGGGAAAGTGGTGGTGGTTGGTGGTGGTGGTTGAGTCTTGTTCTCTGTCTCCTTGTGGTGCTGTGGTTTTTTCTCTGCAGCACAGTGGAGCTCCATTTCATGACATGTAGCTACCTCCTGCACGGATTTCTTCCAGGAGCATCTATCCAGTGCAATGTCTTCCCAGGTGCTCGGTGTGATGGTGAATTTCTTCAGACTGGGCTTGATATTGTCCTTGGAACGGTTTTTTCTTTTGCCTGCAGGGAGCTCACTGACCTTCCTTCAGCTGGGGTACAGGATCTCTTTGGGGAGACGTGTGTTGGACATGCGGATGACACGGCCTGTCCATCAGAGTTGGTGCTGCATTATTGTGGTGGTGATGCTAGTCATGTTGGCTTCTTCCAGAACACTGATGTTGGTGCGTCTATCCTTCCAGCTGATCCTCAGCATCTTTCATAAGGATCTTTGGCGGTATTGTTCCAGGACTCTCAGGTGCCTGCTGTAGGTGGTCCATGACTCTGCTTCATACAGCAGGGTGGGGGGAACCACCCCTCTGTAGACCAGGAGTTTTGTTTGGGCCTTTAGGTCTCGGTCTTCAAAGACTCTTACTGAGTCTGGCATAAGCACCACTGACACAACTCAGGAGATGGTTGACCTCAGACTCGTTGTCAGTTTATGAGGAGAGAAGGCTGCCGAAGTAGGAGAAGTGATCAATGTCTCCAATAAATACATACATACGTATCTCTGTTAAAAGAGTTGTGAGTACACATTTTAATGCGAGCACAAAAACATATACTACACTATGCACTTATGTGTTCCGGATGTGCTGGAAAGTCCGAAATTTCAACTTCTTACTGGAAAAATGGGGTCGTCTGGTCCTTTAAGTTGAAGTGTGAAACTCAGAGCGTTTCTTTTCAGTCTGTAGGTCACCAAGATGCACTTATTAGAGCTCAGCAAGGCTGTATAGCATAATAGTACACAACATTATTCACAATGTCTTCTCTTAAATACATATAATTTTGATTTTCAACATTGAATGGTCTCAAACTTTATGAAAAATAAAAACAGTGTGTTAAATGGCCAAACATACGTTTGAAATATTAATTTACAACACAGCTGATACATTTCTTTGGTAATGGGCCAGTTTACATTGCCAAATATTACTGACATAATGCCAGCCATATTAACGTCAGCCTCTTGTGGGTGTCCATATTTGTCCCCTGTTATTTCCAGTCTGGCCACTGGGAGGTGCAGCACTTCTTTTTGTGACCAACCAGCTAGAATTTCTGACGTCAGACATCAAGTGGAACACAACTTAACTGTTTCAACACAGTTTAGAAAAAAAAGGTACCATGATGCAACAGCACGTGTGTCCATGCCCCTGTCTTAGACTTAGACTGACCCAGGCTTAGACTGTCTTAGACTTAGACTGACCCAGACTTAGACTGTCTTAGACTTAGACTGAAATGGATGATCCACTGTGATGACCCCTAACAGGAGCAGCCAAAAGTTGTAGCAGTAGTATTAGTAGCAGTAGTAGTAGTAGTAGATAGTAGTAGTGGTAGTAGTAGTAGTAGAAGTAGTAGTAGTAGCAGTAGTAGTAGTAGTAGTAGAAGTATTAGCATTAGTATTATTATTATTATTATTATTATTAGTAATAGTAGTAGTAGTAGTAGTAGTAGCAGTAGTAGAAGTAGTGGTAGTAGTAGAAGTAGTAGCAGTAGTAGTAGTAGTAGTAGCAGTAGTAGTATTAGTAGTAGAAGAAGAAGTAGTAGTGGTAGTAGTAGTAGTAGTAGAAGTAGTAGTAGTAGAAGTAGTAGTAGTAGAAGTAGTAGTAGTAGTAGTAGCAGTAGTAGTATTAGTAGTAGAAGAAGAAGTAGTAGTGGTAGTAGTAGAAGTAGTAGCAGTAGTAGTAGTAGTAGTAGCAGTAGTAGTATTAGTAGTAGAAGAAGAAGTAGTAGTGGTAGTAGTAGTAGTAGTAGAAGTGGTAGTAGTAGCAGTAGTAGTAGTAGTAGTAGTAGTAGTAGTAGTAGTAGTAGTAGACTGTAGCTTCAGTTAGCACCCAGTCTTGTTCTCGCCTGTTTGTTTCTTATTGGTGCACAGATCTTCTCAGACAATACTTGATTTGGGATTAAGTTCATCTCTGGACACAACAATCAGGAATGTTAGACAATAGCAACTGATTTCAGGGAGGTTATTTGTATATGTGGCGCCATCCTGTGCTTTACCTGTGCCCCCGTCCAGAGGGTTACTGGTTGTGTCAGGAAGGGTATCCAGCGTGAATTTTGTCAAATCGTTTTGCTGAATAAAAAAGAGCAAAATAAATAAATAATGATGATGATGACGATAATAATAACAATAACAAAACATTTTATCTGTGGGCACCTTACAGAACACAGTAAAAACCAAGCAGCACTGTATCAGACAGCAGAGCATCAAAACAAAGCAGGTAGACAATAAGAAGTTAACACAACAGATAAGTATAACATCATCATCTGCACCAAACTCAATGAAGCGTGGATCAGACTGAATATGCCAGTTTGAAAAGGTGCGTTTTGAGATGAGATTTGAAGGTTGAAAGAGAGTCAGTCTTGTGACTGTCTTGTGGGAGAGAGGTCCATAGGCGGGGGGCAGAATGACTGAAGGCTCTAGACCCCATGGTAGTCAAGCGGGCCAAAGGTGCAGTGAGTTAGAGAGCAGAAGAGGATCTGAGAGTGTGGGAGGGCGTGTGGATATGAAGGAGTTCAGAAAGATATGAAGGAGCTAGGTTATTAAGGGTCTTAAAGGTGAGGACAAGACCAGACCGGATCTGTCAAGGCCTGGGTTAACAACGGCCTCCATTGGTGCTGCGCCCAGTTTCCATCAGTACGATGGAAACTGTAAAATCCACTGTGGTGACCCCTGAGAAACAGGAAACAAGCTGAAAGACAAACAAGAAGATCTGCATATGTAGGGGAGCTTGTATTTGGACATAAATGAAAAACCCGGAGAGAAGTTTTTTTTTTTCTTCCAGTTTCATCATGAACTGGATTTGTGTTCGAGTGTGTGAACGGTATAATCTGAATATCATGAAATCAAAGCATGACAGTTTCACATAACTTCTCAAGGTGTTATGAAGTGTTATAGAGTGTTCTTAATCCAAGATCATTTCTTCTTCATCTAACTTGGCATTAGTCACAGAAGGTGGTGGTGACTACTGTAATAAGTGGCTGGAGCACACACAAGACGGTGTGTCCTCACAGGACATGATATACACATCTGCTACTAACAGCAGTCTCACCAGGAAGCTCATTTGCATAGAGAGGACACTTCTTATTTGAAGGACATGCTTCAGTGCTCATGAAACCTTTATAACTCTGCAAGTCCAAAGCAAAGCCACCAACACTTGTTCATTGTGACAGCAAAGGTAAAAACCATGTGTTGGAGCAGCATTTTCATCCTGACATGTGCTGCCTTTATTCAAGGTAAGACCGGCAGAGATGATTCACTGTCTTCCTTGTTTTCCTCATCTCAACTTTTCCTCTCCTGAAAGAACTTTCTCTGATCTCACCAGTTTGTGTTTCCCCACCTGCACATTGTTTCTACCAAGTCCCTGTTTGTGTTTTACACTGTTGAGTTTCAGTTAAAACAACACCTGAAAAAAGGAATTCTATGTGTTTATGTGATGTAATGAGTAACACATCTGTCCTTTCACAGAGATTTCCAGATGTACATGTGAGACAATGAAGGCCTTCACTTTCAGTCTGTTTGTGTGTTTCTGTTTTCAGGATCAAGCAGTCAGGTCACTGTGACTCAGACTCCTTCAATGAAAGCTGCCAATGTGGGAGAATCAGTCAGTCTAGCATGCAAACTGAGTCAACCTGCTGATACTGATTGTGGTAGTGGCACGAGACTCTGTTTCTCCTGGTACCAACAGAAACCTGGAGAAACTCCTAAACTCCTCATTTATGAAGCAAACACTCTTCAGTCAGGAACCCCATCGAGGTTTAGTGGCAGTGGGTCTGGGACTGACTTCACCCTGACCATCAGTGGAGTCCAGGCTGAGGATACAGCAGTTTACTACTGTCAGAGTCTCCACTATATCAATAGTCAGTATGTGTTCACACGGTGATAGAGAGCCGTACAAAAACCTCCCTCTGTTTCACAGTGACTGATCTGCCAGCTGGGACATACGGTAAGCTCTATAACAACAACATCACCATTAATAACAATAATGATAATAACAATAATAATAGTAATAATAATAATACTAATAATAATAATAATAGTAATAATAATAGTAATAATAATAATAATAACAAAATTATAATTGTAGTAATATGTTGTTCTTGGTCTTCTTATAATATTTAGTATACATCTTATTGTCTGTTTTTCTATTCTATTATTGTTATTGTATTACTGGTTTCATACTAATGCACAAATGAAAAAATATTAAATATTCTTTTCAAATTTGTCAGTTTTGTCAGTGTTTCTCTTTTGTTGTCCTCACATCTGTAGACATCCTATGATCACACAAAAAGTACCATTTCAATAAAATGGAAAGTAAATCCTACATGACATGAAACTGTGAGATTTACTTTGAACAATTACTGAATCCCCCAACCTCTGAAACCAGAGTTTAGCCTCCTCAGAAAATGGACAAAATAAATGTGGTCATCCATTGATAAAAGTCGGTGCTTCACACAATATGTTTAGAAAACTGCTGATTTCAGACTTTTCAGTCACGTTGCCTTGTTGTTTGAGAGCAATGTAAAGAATTATGATTTTAACCAAATATAACCTGATGCACCAACATGTTTAATGATGTGTTCACCTACATGGTGCAATATTTAAAATCAAATGATCATTAATGGTGTGATTATTACCTTCTTTAAATAAATTAACATAAAACTGCCACAACAAGTATGTAAGTAAGAATTTGCCACTTAAAATATTTTCGTTGGTTTTGTGTACAAAATAATCTCCTATTGACATGTCGAGTGGATGTTTTTTCTATCAAGTTATATATTCATTAATTGGTCATTATAAAACGTATAATCAAATTCAAAATTAAAATAGTTCCTTGAAAAGTTAAAACTTACAATATAAGTAAGTGTAATTACAACAACATACATGTCAATACCAACAGCAACAGCTGTTATACTGCAAATCAAGGTCGCTAGTTTTGAGACACCCTGAATTACCTATAACCTAGTCTACAAACTTCTTGTTCAGTTTAAGCAGCAGCTGATTTCCAAAGTTAGTTGAGCTCATCCTTGCTGTCTTTGCAGTGAACAGTAATCCAGCACAACTGAAAAGCCGCTCGCAGGCAGCTGAAGCAGGCAGGCCAGTGTTGAGTTTCAGAGAGAGTTTTTTTTAAAATTTGTAAAATGTATGGTTTCAGTGGTATTATTGGCTTTCCATAATAGTAGAGACCAAAATTTAAAGTCTTTCTACTTGATTTGCCTTGTAAATCGAGTAGAAAGACTTCACATTTTGGCCTTTATTATTTAGAGAAAGCCAATAATACCACTAAAACCATACATTTATCACTAGATGTGATTAAACTTGCAAAGACAGATGTCACACTTTCCCCTTGCTCATGGAGAGTCATGTTCCTGTAATTGTAATGCATTTCCAATGGAGGGAAATACATTGAAATGCATTGAGTACCTGAAACATGAAACGCAACCCAGAATTTTCAATGTTAACACTTGTTAACATGTTCAGCATGGTCAGAGGTTTTTAAAAAAAAGTTGGTTTGGTTCGATTGTCAGGAGGGTGCACGGTAAGGCCCCTTAGCTCCCCGCCTATAGTGGAGGAGCGCTGAGTGCCCTGTAATGTTGGTTAGGCAAAGTGCCTCACACTACAACCCTCTCTGTTAACACAGCTGATACATTTGATTGGACTGTAAATTCAAAGACACAATCAAACTGAAACCCGTGGCAATTTCGACGGGGTAACACCGACTATTCATAGCAGCTAAATTTAACCAAGGCTAATGTGCCCGAGTCCACTCAAGACTACTAGCAACTAACAGCTAGCCTTTACACACTCAAGTACCAGGGGCTAGCTGTTATGCAAATTTAGCCAATGTCCTAAAGACTTAAACAGATTGCAAATATACATTACGCGTTTTGTATCTGTTTGAAGTACGATAAACGTGCGGGTTGTCGGCTGCAGCGAGTTCATTTGGTACTTAATGATGTGTCACGTGTTTGATTATGTTAGCATAGCAGCTAATTAGAATGTGCTGGCTAGCTGTGGGTTTCTTCTACTGTCAGTGGTTGCAGGTGCTAGCATAAAAATGCCCACGAAATGGGGTGAGCCTGGGTTGGCTATATTAAATGAAACTACTAACGAGACAGCAGAAATACTTACCAAAACATGCTTCTGCAGATGTGAAGTGGAGTTGTTGAAAGCAGACAGGTACTTCACTGCTGGGAGGCCCATCTTGCACTGCACGATGATGCTGTTGCCTTTCCTAAGCTTGAACAAAAAGAAATCTTCCAAATGTGGCCAAGGATTTGTTTCTGCATCCAGTTCTACAGACTTCGATGTTTCAGCTTGAGCTTCATCTATTATTTCTAGGTCCGGGTCTTCTGGACCGCGACCGCTGGCCGTGCCTGCTTTGTCGACCTCCATTCTAGCACTAGAAACTAAAAACTTCGCGCCCACTAACCTAGCTTGTCCGCGGGCGCCCTCCATGTTCACGCGCCAGTGCTAACACGTCATCATTTCTCACTGTTGGTTCTGGCCATTGGTTTACTGACTGTGGTTCTGGCGCGTATTTTTCCCCTGTAGGTTGAATTGTTATTTTTACTCAGTAACGGATAGGATTTATAAAGTAACTAAGTACATTACTTGAGTCAAAACGTACTCAAGTAAAATACAAAATACCAATTTTAAATTGTACTTCAAAAATACAAAATACACAGAAAAAGTATTCAATACAGTAACGTGAGTAAATGTATTTCGTTACTTTCCACCTCTGGGTGTGTGGTACCCGGTCTTTGGGATGAACCAGTCTTTGTCGGAGTGGGTTGCTGGGTTTGAAGTATACCGGGATGCGGTGTTTGTTAAACATTCTCCTGAGTTTCTCGGAGACCCCAGAAACATACGGGATGACTATGTTATTCCTTCTGGTCCTCTTCTCCTCGTCGCTCACCTGGTTGGTCTTTCTGGAACGTGTTGCAGTTTTCACAAAGGTCCAACGGGGGCAGCCGCAGGTTTTTAAAGCTCCCCTCAGGTGTTTGACCGTCGCTGCTTAACATCGGATCACAAAGAGCCATGGACATCATTAGCTCTGATGACGACTCCAAAGAGGATAAATATCTTAGTCTCATCACCAGCCAATCAGACTAGCTTGGTCTAGTCAGAAAGGCACGAACGGATGAAGCCTCGTGGATGGGAGGCGAAACGTCTTCACGGATATGTACCAAGTCCAGTTGCAATTGATTCAACTCCCTTGGACACACTACAGGAACGTTTTATACAACACGTTGTGTAATCTGAGGCCTCGGTAACATGCTGAAAACATGTTGTAAATGTAGCTTTGAGAATGTTCTTCCTTTGTTATCGTGCAACATGATCTGTGGCCTGACAACATCCTCTGAATGTGTGCAGTTGAAACGTTGTGTCCTAGTTAACCTTTCACCTTATAGGCACATTATTTGACATGATGAACATGTGAAAACCCTCTCTGAACATGAGAGTAAAAGTGTTCTATAAAACAGTACTAGAGCTCATGGGTTAGGTCAGCCAGTGCGGGATGAAGGTTGCTGCTAGCTGGGCCGCTGTCTGTGCAGAGACACTGTGGACAACAGAACTTGTCCCATGGCTTCAGTTAGCAGCCATTCTTGTTCTCGCCTGTTTGGTTCTTACTGCTGCACAGATCTTCCCAGACAATACTTGATTTGGGATTAAGTTCATCTCCGGACACAACAGTCAGGAATGTTGGACAATAGCCACTGATTTCAGGGAGATTATTTGTATATGTAGGGGAGCTTGTATTTGGACATGAATTGAAAAGCCTGAACGAAGGTTGTTTTTTCTTCATTGTTTGTTTTTCCCCTTTTTCTCCCCAATTGCTAATGAATTTATTTCTGATTTTTCCCTTTTCCCCCCAATTTAGTGGCCAATCGACCCCTATTTTAATTCAAACACCCACCATCGTACTGCATGCGTTCGCCAACTGCATCTCTCCGGGTGGCGGTCTGGAAGGAGACGCCGCCCCCCTTTCGGGACAAGGCGACTCCAGGCCGAACCACTGCTTTTCCCCACACAACCAGAGGCGCATTCATGTGACGAACCCAAGCCGACTCCGCCCCCCTCCCGAAGACGGCGCTCGATTCCGGCCATAGGCGGATCTGACGAGACCGGGGCGCGAGCGCCGGTCCCCAGTGGGCAACTGCGTCGACCCAAAGCCGATGCTTAGACCGCTACACCACCGAGGACCCCTTCTCCCCAATTGTATCCGGCCAATTACCCCACTCTTCTGAGCCGTCCAAGTCTCTGCTCCACCCCCTCTGCCCATCCGGGGAGGGCTGCACACTACCACGTGCCTCCTCCCATACATGTGGAGTCACCAGCCGCTTCTTTTCACCTGGCAGTGAGGAGTCTCACCAGGGGGACATAGCGTGTAGAAGGATCACGCTGTTCCCACTCTCCCCCCGAACAGTCGTCACGACTGACCAGAGGAGGCGCTATTCCAGCGACCAGGGGACACACACACATCCGGTTCCCACCCGCAGATTAGATTAGACTGGATTGTTTTATTAGCCACGTGTACAAGGCTGGTGGAATTTGTTTTTGGTACACATTAAACTCTGCAGCACAATACACACATGGACCACAACTGACACCCACACATCACCACAAACAATACAATGAAATGAAAGTGTTAAAGAGTGCCATGCAAACTGAGTCAACCCCCTGATACTTATCAGAGCAATCCACTTATCTCCTGGTACCAACAGAAACCTGGAGAAACTCCTAAACTCCTCATTTACTGGACAAACACTCTTCAGTCAGGAACTCCATCGAGGTTTAGTGGCAGTGGGTCTGGGACTGACTTCACCCTGACCATCAGTGGAGTCCAGGCTGAGGATACAGCAGTTTACTACTGTCAGAGTGAACACTATATCAATAGTCAGGATGTGTTCACACGGTGATAGAGAGCCGTACAAAAACCTCCCTCTGTTTCATAGTGACTGATCTGCCAGCTGGGACATACGGTAAGCTCTATAACAACAACATCACCATTAATAACAATAATGATAATAATAATAATAATAATAATAATAATAATATAACTGTAGTGATGTTTTGTTCTTGGTCTTGTTGTAATTTTTAGTATAAGTCGTATTGTCTTTTTTTAGTATTCTATTATTTTTATTGTGTTACTGGTTTCATATTAATGCACAAATTAAAAAATATTAAATATTCTTTTCAAATTTCTCAGTTTTGTCAGTGTTTCTCTTTTGTTGTCCTCACATCTGTATACATCCTATGATCACACAAAAAGTACCATTTCAGTAAAATGGAAAGTAAATCCTACATGACATGAAAGTGTGAGATTTACTTTGAAACATTACTGAATCCCCCAACCTCTGAAACCAGAGTTTAGCCTCCTCAGAAAAGGGACAAAATAAATGTGGTCATCCATTGATAAAAGTCGGTGCTTCACACAATATGTTTAGAAAACTGCTGATTTCAGAGTTTTCAGTCACGTTGCCTTGTTGTTTGAGAGCAATGTAAAGAATTATGATTTTAACCAAATATAACCTGATGCACCAACATGTTTAATGATGTGTTCACCTACATGGTGCAATAATTAAACCAAATGATCATTAATGATGTGATTATCACCTTCTTTAAATAAAGTAATATAAAACTGCCACAACAAGTATGTAAGTAAGAATTTGCCACTTAAAATATTTTCGTTGGTTTTGTGTACAAAATAATCTCCTATTGACATATTGACTGGATTTTTTTTCTGTCAAGTTAAATATTTATTTCGTGGTAATTATAAAACGTATAATCAAACTCAAAATTAAAATAATTCCTTGAAAAGTTAGAAATTAGAATATATTTTGTTCAGTTTTGAAAGCAGAAGTTTTACTTAACAACATTGACAATTTGCTGCCCAAATATCTTTTCAAAATATCATCCTGAAATTTATTTAATGTTTAATAAAAGCAGTCATAATTTAGAATGACCGAATTTTTCTTTTTCTTTTGGTTTTTATCATTTGTCAATGTTGTGTGCAATTTTAACATTTCTGGTATGTATGTGTAGTGAGAAAGAGTCTCAATCCCAAGAGAAATATTTTTTGGAGGAAACAGAAAACACTGGAAATAATTAACAATAACAATAATAATAATAATAATAATAATAATAATAATAATAATAATAATAAATATAATAATAATAATAATAATAATAATAATAATAATAATAATAATAATAATAATAATAATGGGGGTATGGGGTACCGGGACAGTTGCTACAAGCCATCCGGTCCTTGTATAACCAAAGTGAGATCTGTGTCTGCATTCTCGGCACAAAGTCAAACACGTTTTCAGTGGGTGTTGGACTCCGCCAAGGTTGTCCCTTGTCTCCGATTCTGTTTGTGATGTTCATGGACAGGATCTCAAGGCGCAGCCAAGGTGAGGAGTGTGTCCGTTTTAGAAACCTCAGAATTGCGTCTCTGCTCTTAGCAGATGATGTGGTTTTGTTGGCTTCATCAGAACGTGACCTCCAGCAGGCACTGGGGCGGTTTGCAGCGGAGTGTGAAATGGCCGGGATGAGAGTCAGCACCTCCAAGTCTGAGGCCATGGTCCTCTACTGGAAAATGTTAGATTGCTCCCTCCGGGTTGAGGATGAGTTGTTGCCTCAAGTGAAGGAGTTCAAGTATCTCGGGGTCTTGTTCACGAGTGAGGGTAGGACGGAGCGGGAGATTGACAGGCGGATTGGTGCAGCTGTAATGCGGAAGTCGTACCGAACCATTTTGGTGAAGAAGGAGCTGAGCCGGAAGGCAAAGCTCTCAATTTACCAGTCAATCTTCGTTCCAACCCTCACCTATGGTCATGAGCTTTGGGTAGTGACCGAAAGGGTGAGATCGTGGATACAGAATGAGTTTCCTCCGTAGGGTGTCTGGGCTCAGCCTTAGAGATAGGGTGGGGAGCTCGGACATCCGGAGGGAGCTCAGAGTAGAGCCGCTGCTCCTTCGCGTCGAAATGAGCCAGTGGAGGTGGTTCAGGTATCTGATTAGGATGCCTCCTGTGCGCCTTCCTTTGGAGGTTTACTGGGTACGGCCAACTGGGAGGAGATCCCGGGGAGACCCAGAACTCGCTGGAGGGACTACATGTCCAATCTGGCCTGGGAAGGCCTTGGAAACCCCAGGAGGAGCTGGAGGACGTTGCTGGGGAGAGAGACGTCTGGAGTGCCCTACTTAGCTTGCTGCCACCGCGACCCGACCCCGGAGAAGCGGCTACGATGAATGAATGAATAAATGAATAATGATAATAAATTGAGGTTGTACCCAAACATTATGAACAGAGCGGATCATAAAACAGAAGTTGCCGTGAGAAAGGGAAAGTCCAGTTAAACATTTATTTGGCCACGGTAAAGCAAAAGCTTATTTTCAGCGTCAGTGTGAAGACAACAGTTCTTTATCAGTAGCAGCTAAACAAAGGCAGGTCTGCATGGAGGAGACTCTGTGCATCAGCCCCACTCGGTGGTTTATAAGGACAGACTCAACTCTTGTCACTCAGTGACACCCATCACACCTACATGTCTCTCATCTGCATGTGCGTCTTGACTCTCACATGTTACAGCGCAGGTAAGTGATCTTTTAAATCTGTATTTCATTCTGCTGGTTCATTGTCTGTGTTGATAGCTGTCTTGTTAAGACAATGTGAGTTATCTCTCTTATCCTCCATAAACTACCAACACAGGTCATATATGAAACTCAGCTTATTTCCCATGTATGTAAATAATCACAGTGTATGTTCTGGCATGTTAATGTAATATTCTAACTCATGTACACTCCGTAACGGTCATGGTTGTGTGGTCTGGACCATCGTGGCTCGCCTGTTCTCCATCCCCTGATTGGTGTTTCTGTTCACCTGCGCCCCATTTGCCTGAGTAACCTTGATTGGGGTGTTTCTGATAATCACACCAATCAGAGTTGATTTATTTGGGCATCATGACAATCAGTTGGAAATCATGGCACTCCATGGCACATGGGTGATACCAGCCATGTGCCATGGAGTGCCATGTGCGTGCAGGTTTTTCTCCCCAACCCAACACTGCTGTACTTCAGATGAGTTCACTGACCACACACCTTCAGCCAAACACAGGAGGAATGGTCAGTGAGCTCAGCAGCTGTAGTGTTGGTCTGAAAGAAAACCTGTGTACACACAGCTCTTCATCACACATGGTTGAGTGCCACTGTCGTACGATCTGAATCTCCAGCTATATAATAACCTCCTCCTCCCTCCCGACCCATTTCCCCAGTCTCACACGATCCTCTTCCCCTTCCTCAGCTGTTGAGGGCCAATCAGGGCCTGATGAGGTCTGGCCCCGTGATCAGCCATTAGAGGAAGGTGAGGAAGAGGAGGAGTCCGCTTTAGTTGAGTACAATGACCCCTGTACAGAGGAGGACCCTCCCTGGGCTCCAACAACCTACCTTGAGAAAGGTAGAGGATTTACGAAGAGACTGATCCTAAAACCAGATGCTAACCATCAGCACAACATATGGACCAAGCGAGACAACAGCTGGGATGAGAGTAAAGAACAAAAGAAGATGAACATCGCAATTTCGATGCTTAAAGCAGCCAATATGTCAACACCATGTCATCATTACGAGATTAGATCTTATCCAGCACAAAAGACATGGAATTGTTATTATTGTGTTTTTTCTCATTATTGTTGTTGTTAATAAATATAGTAGTGGCAGTGTTGGTGGTGGTAATAGTAACCACAGTAGAACTAGTAGTAACAGATCTAAAGATGTGATTATTATCACAGTCTATTTTCTTTATTAGTGGGAGTAGTGGTCACAGCAGTAGTTATAATGGTAGTGTCTCTCGTAGGAGCAGTGATAGCTGTGTTTGTAGTACTTAGCTTTAATAGCACTAATAATTAGTAATAATAGTGGTAGTATAAGCACTGTGAATATTACTTTTACTACAAGTTGTTGTTATTGTTGGTTTACTGTTAACCAGCAGCGTGCTTAACTGCGTGTTTGTCTCCCTCTAGTGGTGGCCATCTATGACTACATGGCTGATCAGGAGGACGAGTTGTTCTTCCAAGAGGAGCCATTATCTGTGTGATCAAGAAAAACGAGGATGGCTGGTATGAAGGTGTGATGAACGCCACCACAGGCCTGTTTCCAGGAAGCTACGTTGAGGCCATCATGCACTACGCTGACTAAGGGGGAGGGGGGGTGTCTTTCTGTCTCCAGCTCACTTTTCAATTTATCTTCCTTTTTCTGGAGTTTCCACTTTTCTGTCCTCGCGCTGTCGACTACTCTTTTTCTCCTCCTCTCTTTCATTACCGTCACGTCTCTTTCTGACTTTGTGCCTTGCTGTCTCGGTCTTCACCCGCTCCCAGACTCACCTTGACCCCTTATCTTTGCTTGTGACCCTCCCAGCCTGGTGTAAAACAACCAAAAGTATCTGTATTTCATGGGGATGCACTTGTCATCACAGCCTTGACTAGAAGTGTTGCCTCTCTTGTCCTGCGGGGACCAAAAAGAAGAAGGTCTGTGTTAGTTAGTAGTGAGAAGTAGTGAAAAGGCTGGTGGATATGAGGCCTGCCAGTGTTGTGTTAGCCAAGCCATCATTACACAAGTCATAGTATTTGTATTGTTTCCCCCAACCATCGTTTATCAGTTAGAGTATTTTTTTGCTGGAGGTGTTACTGAATCATCAGTAGGACACCTTCCTACCAAACTTCCAAGCCCTACGCCTCTGCTGATTGTCATCCTTGGTAAACATCTTGAGGTCATCAATGTAGAACAGATGGGTCAGTTTGCCTTTCTGTGATTTGTACCCATAGCTGCTGTTGTTCAGTGGACTGCTGAGTGTTGCTAGTGCAAGGCAAAAGAGCAGTGGGGATAGTGAGTCCCCTTGGAAGATTCCATTTCTGATGTTGATCGGTCTCGATGTTAACCACCCCTCTGCATGGTGGAGATTCCGGGCGGTCTTCCAGGTCTTCATGCTCTCCGTGATGAATTTGACAGTTGTTCGGCAGACTCTGTGGATCTTCAGGCTCTTCTCTATCCAGGAGTGTGGCATGCTGTCAAATGCCTTCCTGTAGTCAAACCAAGCTGCTGACAAGTTCTTTTCCTTCGATTTGACCTCTTGCAATAGTGCTTTATTGAGGAGTAGCTAATATTATCATTATCATTATTATTGTAACTATTATTATTATTATTATTATTATTAGTATTGCTGTTATTATTATTATTGTAATTGTTATTATTATTAATGATAGTATTGCTGTTATTATTATAATTATAATAATAATTATTATTATTAGTAGTATTAATATTTCTGTTATTATTATTATTGTAATTGTTATTATTATTATTATTATTAGTTGTAGTAGTATTAGTATTGCTGTTATTATTATTATTATTGTAATTGTTATTATTATTATTAGTAGTATTATTATTATTATTATTAGTATTGCTGTTATCATTAGTATTATATTATTATTGTTAGTATTAGTATTGCTGTTATTATTATTGTTATTATGAGAAAAAGCGATGCTTGTGTAGCCCGGGGTTCTTGTAGCTTTAATTTTATTGTTTGAACCTTCGAATGCAGATCGTTTTACTGAGTGCATACATTCCTGTGTCTTTCGAGCAAACAGCTCATAAATGTTCACAGATGTGGCAAGTTTAACAGAAAAGATTTTAAAAAGGGAAATAATAAATACAAAATACGGTGCAAAATACGGCAGTGGACTGTGTACGTTAAACAGGGTTTAACAAAGACATGTGGAACTTCCTGAAGATCGCGCAACTTCTCACTCTGTCAGTTACCTTTAAACAAAATTAAAATGCATATAAAACCTTTACATCCCAAATACAATGGCATGGTGTGGCTTTATTCACGCCAACATTACCTTGTCATGCCTGCAATGGCGAACAGCGGTCGACGGCTCGCGCCCAAAATCACCGAACATCAACTCCAGTAGCGTCTAAATCAAACCATCTTGTCAAATTACCGACATACAATATTGTTTGGAATAATGTTACAGGTGTGGTGGACACGTATTGGGGACAGAATTCAACCCAGGAACTAAGGGTTAAGTCATGGTTGCCCTGGCAGGTTAACGCAGGGTTAAGTTATGGTTGTCCAGCCAGTTTTCTGGTTATTCTTGCCGCCTCCGCTCAGTCGAGCTGTGGGTTTTGTTTGTCTCGCTGATTTACCGTGGATTAAAGAAAGTTGCCTACACGGCTAAAGTGTGAACCTACGGTCTTCTCCGTTACTTCGGCTCTACACTGGTGACCCCGACGTGATTTTCGGATAAGTTTTCTGAAACCACACACATTATGGCTACGAACGCCGTTGCAATTAAACTGCCGGAGTTTTGGGAGTCTTCCGCGGCTACATGGTTCGCGCAGGCTGAGGCGCAGTTCGCGCTCAGAGACATAACAGCAGACGAGACCAGGTACTACTACGTAGTGGCAGCGCTGGGGGGCGCTACGGCTTCCAGGATAAGCGGTTTCATAACCAACCCACCGGCCGATGGTAAATACGCCGCACTTAAACATCTCCTCCTTGAAACTTTTGAACTGTCAGCAACGGAGAGAGCACGTCGCCTCTTCGCAATTCAGGGCTTGGGAGATGGCAAACCATCGGAGCTAATGAGCAGGATGTTAAACCTACTGGGTCAAGAAAAGCCATGTCTCCTGTTTATGGAGCTGTTTCTGCGCAACATGCCGCCCCACGTCCAGACTGCGCTCGCTAACTCCACCATCACTGATCCCCGTGAGCTGGCAAAGGAGGCTGACCGATTCTTCGTCGCTACACAACGTTCCTCCCATGCCGGGGTGCTGGCTCCTACCTTCACTGGCCCCCCGCCGACATCGCGGGCGTGGCCCGACGGTGGCGCCACAGCATCAGACCGCTACAAGCCCTCTGGACTCTGTATGTACCACGCTCGATTTGGTGCGAAAGCTAAACGGTGCCGTTCCCCCTGCAACTACAGGCCGACGGGAAACGAGAGGGCCAACACTCAGTAGTGGCCATGAGTGTTGGCGATACGAGCAGGCTACTCTTCATCCTCGACACCATCTCCGGTCGGCGATTTCTTTGTGACACGGGCGCACAGAGAAGCGTGCTCCCTGCTACTGACGTCGACATCATGGGCGGGGAGCGGGGCCCCCAGTTGGCGACGGCTGACGGCAGCCCTATCCACACCTACGGCGTGCGGTCTGTAGAACTGTGTTTTGGTGGACAACGTTTCACGTGGGAGTTCGTCATGGCCAATGTAACGCTTCCCCTCCTCGGAGCTGATTTTTTGTGCGCTTACGGTTTGCTAGTGGACATTCAGAACAGCCGTCTGGTCGATGCCTTAACCTTCTCCTCCTTCGCATGTACGCGGAGGGAAGCGGCCTATGCAGGTCTAGCCAACTCTCTCTCAGAGGCAGACAAGTTCACCCGCCTCCTCGCTGAGTTCCCTGACCTCACCCAGCCTACCTTCTCTGCACCCACCGCTAAGCATGGGGTGGAGCATCACATTGCTACGAAGGGGCCCCCGGTCTACGCCAGAGCCAGGCGTCTCGACCCCGCCAAACTCGCCATTGCCAAGTCTGAGTTCGAGCACCTGGAACGCATGGGGATCATCCGCCGCTCTGACAGCCCGTGGGCGTCCCCACTCCACATCGTCGCTAAGCCTGATGGAGGTTGGCGCCCATGCGGGGACTACCGCCGACTAAATGACGCCACCACGCCTGACCGCTATCCTGTCCCGCATATCCAGGACTTTTCTGCAAACCTGTCTGGCAAATGCGTCTTCTCAAAAGTCGACCTGGTCCGTGGTTATCATCAAGTTCCCGTGCACCCCTCAGACATCCCCAAGACAGCGGTGACAACCCCATTCGGCCTATTTGAATTCCTACGAATGCCATTTGGACTCAAAAACGCGGCCCAGTCCTTTCAGCGGCTGATGGATTCAGTGCTCCGTGGCCTTCCTTTCATCTTCGTCTATTTGGACGACATACTCATCGCCAGCGCCTCCGAGGAAGAACACCTGTCCCATCTTCATGCCCTCTTCACACGCCTCAGCCAGCATGGGCTGATCGTCAACCCGGCGAAGTGCCGGTTCGGGCTGACAGCCATTGATTTCCTCGGGCACCGCATCACTGGGAACGGGGCAGTCCCCCTGCCCTCAAAGGTGGAAGCGGTGGCGGCCTTTCCGCGCCCCCAAACAGCTCGTGCGCTCAGGGAGTTCATCGGGATGGTGACATTCTACCACCGCTTCATTCCCCGAGCCGCCTTTATCATCCGGCCACTGTACGAGGCGCTGAAAGGCATGTCCCCCAACCAGGCGGTCGACTGGACAGCAGAGCGGGACCGTGCGTTCACCGAGACTAAAGCTGCGCTCTCCCAGGCTACCCTGCTAGCGCATCCTTCACCTACAGCGCCTATTTCCATAACCACGGATGCATCGGACTATGCTGTTGGTGCGGTTCACGAACAGTGGGTGGGGGGGGCTTGGCAGCCTTTGGCCTTTTTCAGTCGCCAGCTTACACCCCGAGAGCGCAAGTATAGTACTTTTGACAGGGAACTCCTCGGTCTCTGGCTCGCCGTCCGGCATTTCCGTTTCCTGCTAGAGGGCCGCGAGTTTACTGCGTACGTGGACCACAAGCCCCTCACGTTTGCCATGTCCAAGACGGCGGAGCCATGGTCCGCTCGCCAGCAGCGACAACTCTCCTACATTTCGGAATTCACTACCGACATCCAGCACGTCGCTGGTAAGTCTAACCAGGTAGCTGACTGCCTGTCCAGGGCAGTGATTGGAGCGGTCCACCTAGGCCTTGACTATGCACAGATGGCTGCTGACCAGGCCACGGACCCGAGCATCCTCCGTCTCCGGGCCTCCGACACGGGGCTCCGCCTGCAGGACGTTCCTTTCAGCGACACAGGTGTCACCCTCCTGTGTGACGTCTCCACAGGACAGCCCAGGCCCATCGTCCCGCACAGCTGGAGACGCCCCGTATTTGAAGCTGTGCACGGCCTCTCTCATCCAGGCGGTAAGCCATCCGTGCGCCTGACCTCTGCTAAGTTTGTGTGGGAGGGACTTAAGAGAGACGTGAAAGCGTGGGCCGACTCGTGTGTTGCCTGTCAGCGGGCTAAGATACACCGCCACATTAAGGCGCCCCTGGAACGCTTCGCAGTGCCGGAGAGACGATTTGACCATGTCCACGTCGACCTGGTTGGTCCCCTACCCCCCTCCCATGGGTTCACCTACCTCTTCACTGTGGTGGACAGGACTACGCGCTGGCCTGAAGCTGTTCCCCTGGCATCCACGACGTCTGCTGATGTGGCCCGGGCTTTTATTGGGTCGTGGGTCTCACGTTTCGGTACGCCTTCCGACCTTTCATCTGACCGTGGGCCACAGTTTACCTCAGAGCTATGGAATGCTGTGGGTGAGGCTCTGGGCGTCAAGCTTCATCGCACTACCGCCTACCACCCTCAGGCGAACGGCCTATGTGAGCGCTTCCACCGGTCCATGAAGGCTGCGCTTCGGGCTACTCTCAAGGACTGCAACTGGGTTGACAAGCTCCCATGGGTCATGCTGGGCCTGCGGACCGCCCCGAAGGAAGACCTACAAGCCTCCTCTGCGGAGCTGGTGTACGGCACGCCGCTGCGAGTCCCAGGCGATTTCATGCCCAATGCAACGCGTCCCTGGTCAGCTGTGGACCAACGAGCCTCCTTGCTGGACGGGGTCAGAGCTTTCACACCCGTCCCTACCGCCCAACACGGCGCTCCGGTGTCCCAGGTGCCCCCAGGTCTGCAGTCAGCGGACTACGTGTTCATCCGTCACGACGCACACCGCCCCCCTCTGCAACCCCCTTATGACGGCCCCTTCCGCGTCCTGGAACGGGGAACTAAGCACCTGGTGGTGGATTTTGGGGGCACGGCCGAGCATGTTTCAGTGGACCGAGTTAAACCCGCACACCTGGACTTGACGCAGCCGTTGGAGTTAGCCCAACCTCCTCGTCGCGGTCGTCCCCCGGCTCCGCCTCCTCCCCCCGTGGAGGCCCGAACTGCCTCTTCTGCTCCTCAGGCCGACCTCCACAGGCCCGCGTCAATGCCTCCCACAGACACTCCGGCCCCTGTTATCCGGAGCCGCCGCGGACGGCCTGTCGTCCACCCGCGCCTGCCTGACTTCGATTACTAGGGCGAATTCTGGGGGGGCTCATGTGGTGGACACGTATTGGGGACAGAATTCAACCCAGGAACTAAGGGTTAAGTCATGGTTGCCCTGGCAGGTTAACGCAGGGTTAAGTTATGGTTGTCCAGCCAGTTTTCTGGTTATTCTTGCCACCTCCGCTCAGTCGAGCTGTGGGTTTTGTTTGTCTCGCTGATTTACCGTGGATTAAAGAAAGTTGCCTACACGGCTAAAGTGTGAACCTACGGTCTTCTCCGTTCCTTCGGCTCTACAGTATAACCCATACCACTCACATTTCACACACCAAACATTGCCTTAGCAAATGTCTTCAGTTTTACCTTGGATGCGGGCTTCGTCATTACATCCGCAACCCTTTCGTCTGTAGGGCAATACACCAATGACATCCTTTCCTTTGACTCCTTGGAGTACACACAATGGTCTGATTGGTTTTGTGTAAAACCATCACCTGTCAAACACTCGTGTAACAGTAAGTTCCAATTGTGGCCAGACTGCTTGAGGCCGTAGATTGACTTCTCTAGTTTACACACTAGTTTTTCTCCCTTCTCAATATAACCCTCAGGTTGTTCTATGTATATGTCATAGTCTATGGGGGCATGAAGATAGGCCGTGTTTACATCCATCTGGTGTAAAATCAAGTCATATTGAGCCGCCTTCTGTAGAAGCACTCGAACACTTGTTAGGTTGGCTGTTGGCGAAAATGTCTCCCCATAATCCACCCCAGCTCTCTGGCTATATCCCTTTGCTACAAATCTAGCCTTGTAGTTGTCGTGTCCGTCTATATCTGTCTTTATCGAATACACCCACCTTCCTCCCACTGTTTTCTTGCCCTCTGGCAATTTCGTAAGGGTGAATGTTTTGTTGTCTCTTAGAGACTCCATTTCCTCGTCCATTGCCCTGGACCACTTTTCTGATTCTGGCGATTCCATGGCCTCTTTAAAGGTCAGAGGGACACCGCACACTGCCCTGTATGCATAATCTATAGTAGTGAGTGAGCTGTCATCACTGTCGCCCTGACTATAGTCAATCAGGTATCTCGGAGGGTTGCGTTCCCTTTGGGGGTACCTCCCACTGGCTGAGGCTTGTGATGTCACCCTTGGGTGCTCCTCGTCATCATCCTCGGGTGCTGACTGTGTACCGTCAGTCTGTACTCTAGGCTGAGTTGCAGCTGTCTCAACAGACTTTCTCTCTCTTACCCAGTCTTCTGGGTGCAGACCTGGTGTCTGAGTATAATTTTCACTAGTTGCCTTGTGTATAAACTTAACTAGTCTGTGTTTCTGTACTTTCTCTTGGTCAGGGTAGTAGACTAGGTAGGCCGGGCTGTTCTTGTCATGTCCTACAAAACGCCCCCTCTCACATCTAGAATCTAACTTTTCCTTGTCCTGCTGGTAAGCATAGCATTCTGTCCCGAACTTTTGCATTCTAGCCATGTTGCACTTTCTTCCTGTCATTGCCGTGTATGGCGTAGTGCCTGTGTGCTTGTTGAAGCATCTGTTTCTGGTGTGGGCTGCCTCCTGTACAGCATAATGCCAGAGGCTCTTTGGTAGACCACTATCTATTTGCATACACCTTGCCATCTCGAATAGTGTGCGTCCTTCTCTCTCTGCAACGCCATTTTGATGGGGAGAGTATGGGCAGGACGTCTCATGTCTTATTTTATTCCGTCTCAACAGGGTTTGAAACTCCTTGCCTGTAAACTCAGTTCCATTATCCGACCTTATGCATTTCACTGTCCCATAGGGAGCTACATCTGCCAGAAATTTCTCGGTCGCTTGCACTGTGTCACTCTTTGTTTTTAAGAAATAAACACACACAGCCCCTGTGCACACATCTGTAAATGATTGCATGTACCTGAAACCATTAATGGACTCGTTTGCCACAGGACCGGCTAAATCAGTGTTTACCAACTCCAGTGGTGTCTTGGCTTTGTCTGTAGATTTCCTGTTCCTGTTTTGGGTAAACTTCCCTTCTATGCATACTGCACACTCTTTGTCAGGTTTACACACTTTACCCTTTATATGCATACCATCAGTGATATCCTGTAGCTTTATGATATCGTCATAGTTGCAGTGGCCCATTATCTCATGCCAAGTTTCTATACCATGGCTCACATGGCACTTTTCAACAACACATTCAGTTTGCAAATAGTACATTTTCCCCTGTACAAAAATGTCAAACCTGGTACCATCCGGTGACATCGGGGCATCTCTGCCCTCTTCGAAGAACACACTGGCTCCGTGTGCTGTCGCAGACTTCACAGAGAAGAGCTCTTGGGGGTACGATGGAATATATAGTGCGTTCCGCAGTGTCACTCTACACTGTCGCCCCTCACTGTCGAGCAGACATACCGTAGCATCTCCCCTGCCCTGCACCACACCAAAGGTGCGCTTACCGTCCGCCAGCTCCATGCAGTGTTTCTCTGGCTCGAACGAGCTGTCAAAGCTCTTGAACTTCTTCTTATCATTGACTATGTGGGAAGAAGCCCCACAGTCCACAATCAATCCTGGTTTGAACTGTTGCCGTCGTCCTGGTCCTGCTGAGCTCGTCTCTCCAGCCTGCACTCTGAAGATGTAGTTCTCTTCTTCCGCAGCATTCCCCGGTCCCTGACGTCGACCTGCTCCGTGACCACCACCGCCGCCGCCTTGCTCGCGTGCACACCTGGCTCCATCAGCGCGGTCCTTCTTCTTGCACACTTTGTCCGTGTGACCCTTGACCCGGCAGAAGCTGTACCACACGCTGCGTGAACAGTCCGATTTCCGATGGCCTTTGTCACCGCATCGCCAGCACACCGTTTGTTCATCATCTCCCTCACAGCGTTTCACTGGCTTTTTCTTAGGCGCTGCGTGGGCCTTCATCACCCTCTCGGACGTCTCGTCCGATGCTGTAACATTAGCTACATTTTCTGCCGCCTCAAAGTTTCTCAATTTGGCCTTAAATTGTCCCAATGTCAACTCACTGTCGCCATGTGTCACCATTAGAGTGAATGGCTTATATCTCTCGGGTAACCCCCTCATCACCATGGCCATCATTAGTCCCTCACTCGGTGCTTCTCCCGCCCCTTTGAGAGCCGTAATGATTTGTTCAGCTCGGATAATGTATTCGGTTATCGTCTCATTATCAGCTTTCTTTAGCCCAGTCAATGTTACATACAGAGTGACAATCCGGGGTCTGCCCTTACCAATGTAATGTTCCCGCAACACCCGTAGACTCTCTCTACCTTTGTTCTGCGTTTCTCTGAAGATCAGTCCCAAGCTTGTGTTGTCCAATAAAGGCGCCAATGCGCAGTAGGCGTCGGCGTTCCGCTCCTCGTCTAGGGCCTGCTCTTCCACTGTCAAAGGTCCCACGGGCTCGGTAAGAATGGTGGTTTTCAGCCCCACACCATGCATGCAACAGAGCATTCGCTCTTCCCACAGTTCATACTCATCGGCCTGTCCGTTGAATGTGGGCCACCTGCTCTTCTTCCGCTCCATCTCCCTAGGTAGCGTTAGCTTAGCTTAGCGTTCCGTTAGCTTCCCGATAGCCTCTCTCGATGCTAACTAGCTTCACACTTGCTAACTTGCTACTCCGTGCTAACCTGCGCGCATTCCGCCATCCGAGGTTATCACACTTCGTGTACTTCTTTTATCAAACTACTAAATAATCCAACGTTATCTGGGCCCATAACCTGTTAGAAGACTAGACTAATACTTTATGTCTATCTCTGCGCAGATGAAGTGGATTATTAAACCGTTATAAAGAATCGTACTGACTACCGAACTTCTGCTAGAGGGAAAAATGCAGCCTCCGTTTATTCGGTAGTTTGGGGAGATGAAGAAAATGAACGGCGTCTCAGTGACGTAATCAATCCGCGCATGCAAGCGCAACACCGCCCACTTGTGGACAAACAAAGTCGTAAACAAAATAATAGTACACAGTAACACATAGTCATACAAATACGCTGGTGTCATATCTCAACACGGTCGAACCGGGCGCTCGCCTCGGCAGCCCAACACGGCAACAGACGACTCCTTCTGCGTTCCTCGATGGTCGCATGAATTCACCACTACACTGTAACTGATAACGTTACTTCGCTAAACTAGAAGACGGCCCGACTCACTGTGGGGAGAGCCCCTTACCGCATCCAGTCCATTCGCCCGTCTTGCTGTGCTAACAACGGACACCGACTGGCTAGCTCGCTCCGTAACGTCGCTGGGTCCACATATGGGACTGACGAGTAGTCAGTTTGTCTCCCCAATCCACACAAACAGTTCCCGGGATGGGTCTCGGTCAGACACCCGCACACATCACGGTTCACTAAACTCCAATTACATTTCTCTCACCGCAAAATAGCATATAACAACTCGACATCACACTGCTCCGTTGCTCACACAAGGGACGAGAGACCTCTTTCTCCCCGTCCAGTCTGCTCGTGCTGACGTTTTCCGCCGCCCTCTCAACCAATCACATTCAAGGTAAGGTATTCTCTCCACAGCCAACCAATCACAACAATGGTAAGTTTTCAACAATAAAAGTAAATGCATTTCACATTGGTAAACAACTGTTTTGCAGAACAATATCAACAATATAATATATTCATATTCAAAAGGTAAACAAAATAACAAACATAGGCCAAACTCTTATCTAATAGTGCAGTATAATATATCTAAGGCCTATAATTTAACCACAGGGTTACACATGTTCCTGTCATGTGATATAATAACAAGGTTTCGGTCAAGGTCACATTTATATTTAGAGCAACTCAACACCAAGCCAGGTTTTGTGCCAAAGTGCTTTACAACCATCAGAATTGAGCAACAGTTTTCATAAAACATAAGTACATACGTACACACATGCATCATCATCATCATCATCATCATCATCATCATCATCATCATCATCGGTGGTCACTTGAAGCGAGTATGACTGTCCTCTCAATTGGTTTGTCTACTTGTGGGTCTTCAGATGGTTGTAGAGGCAGATCTGCGATCCACATACTTTGGTGCAGTGTGGACAGGGGAAAGTGGTGGTGGTTGGTGGTGGTGGTTGAGTCTTGTTCTCTGTCTCCTTGTGGTGCTGTGGTTTTTTCTCTGCAGCACAGTGGAGCTCCATTTCATGACATGTAGCTACCTCCTGCACGGATTTCTTCCAGGAGCAGCTATCCAGTGCAATGTCTTCCCAGGTGCTCGGTGTGATGGTGAATTTCTTCAGACTGGGCTTGATATTGTCCTTGGAACGGTTTTTTTCTTTTGCCTGCCGGGAGCTCACTGACCTTCCTTCAGCTGGGGTACAGGATCTCTTTGGGGAGACGTGTGTTGGACATGCGGATGACACGGCCTGTCCATCAGAGTTGGTGCTGCATTATTGTGGTGGTGATGCTAGTCATGTTGGCTTCTTCCAGAACACTGATGTTGGTGCGTCTGTCCTTCCAGCTGATCCTCAGCATCTTTCATAAGGATCTTTGGCGGTATTGTTCCAGGACTCTCAGGTGCCTGCTGTAGGTGGTCCATGACTCTGCTTCATACAGCAGGGTGGGGGGAACCACCCCTCTGTAGACCAGGAGTTTTGTTTGGGCCTTTAGGTCTCGGTCTTCAAAGACTCTTACTGAGTCTGGCATAAGCACCACTGACACAACTCAGGAGATGGTTGACCTCAGACTCGATGTCAGTTTATGAGGAGAGAAGGCTGCCGAATTAGGAGAAGTGATCAATGTCTTCAATAAACACATACATACGTATCTCTGTTAAAAGAGTTGTGAGTACACATTTTAATGCGAGCACAAAAACATATACTACACTATGCACTTATGTGTTCCGGATGTGCTGGAAAGTCCGAAATTTCAACTTCTTACTGGAAAAATGGGGTCGTCTGGTCCTTTAAGTTGAAGTGTGAAACTCAGAGCGTTTCTTTTCAGTCTGTAGGTCACCAAGATGCACTTATTAGAGCTCAGCAAGGCTGTATAGCATAATAGTACACAACATTATTCACAATGTCTTCTCTTAAATACATATAATTTTGATTTTCAACATTGAATGGTCTCAAACTTTATGAAAAATAAAAACAGGGTGTTAAATGGCCAAACATACGTTTGAAATATTAATTTACAACACAGCTGATACATTTCTTTGGTAATGGGCCAGTTTACATTGCCAAATATTACTGACATAATGCCAGCCATATTAACGTCAGTCTCTTGTGGGTGTCCATATTTGTCCCCTGTTATTTCCAGTCTGGCCACTGGGAGGTGCAGCACTTCTTTTTGTGACCAACCAGCTGGAATTTCTGACGTCAGACATCAAGTGGAACACAACTTAACTGTTTCAACACAGTTTAGAAACAAAAAAGTACCATGATGCAACAGCACGTGTGTCCATGCCCCTGTCTTAGACTTAAACTGACTTAGACTTAGACTGTCTTAGACTTAGACTGAAATGGATGATCCGCAGTGACGACCCCTAACAGGAGCAGCCGAAAATAGTAGCAGTAGTATTAGTAGCAGTAGTAGTAGTAGTAGTAGTAGCAGCAGTAGCAATAGTAGTAGTAGTAGTAGCAGTAGCAGTAGCAGCAGTAGTAGTAGTACTAGCAGTAGTAGTAGTAGCAGTAGTAGTAGCAGTAGAAGTAGTAGTAGTAGTAGTAGTAGCAGCAGTAGTAGTAGTAGTAGTAGTAGTAGTAGTAGTAGTAGTAGTAGTAGTAGTAGTAGACTGTAGCTTCAGTTAGCACCCAGTCTTGTTCTCGCCTGTTTGTTTCTTATTGGTGCACAGATCTTCTCAGACAATACTTGATTTGGGATTAAGTTCATCTCTGGACACAACAATCAGGAATGTTAGACAATAGCAACTGATTTCAGGGAGGTTATTTGTATATGTGGCGCCATCCTGTGCTTTACCTGTGCCCCCGTCCAGAGGGTTACTGGTTGTGTCAGGAAGGGTATCCAGCGTGAATTTTGTCAAATCGTTTTGCTGATTAAAAAAAATAAAAAAAATAAAAAATAATAATAATAATGATGATGATGATGATGATGATAATAATAATAATGATAATAATAATAAAACATTTTATCAGTGGGCACCTTACAGAACACAGTAAAAAACAAGCAGCACTGTATCAGACAGCAGAGCATCAAAACAAAGCAGGTAGACAATAAGAAGTTAACACAACAGATAAGTATAACATCATCATCTGCACCAAACTCAATGAAGCGTGGATCAGACTGAATATGCTAGTTTGAAAAGGTGCGTTTTGAGATGAGATTTGAAGGTTGAAAGAGAGTCAGTCTTGTGACTGTCTTGTGGGAGAGAGGTCCATAGGCGGGGGGCAGAATGACTGAAGGCTCTAGACCCCATGGTAGTCAAGCGGGCCAAAGGTGCAGTGAGTTAGAGAGCAGAAGAGGATCTGAGAGTGTGGGAGGGCGTGTGGATATGAAGGAGTTCAGAAAGATACGAAGGAGCTAGGTTATTAAGGGTCTTAAAGGTGAGGACAAGACCAGACCGGATCTGTCAAGGCCTGGGTTGACAACGGCCACCATTGGTGCTGCACCCAGTTTCCATCAGTACGATGGAAACTGTAAAATCCACTGTGGTGACCCCTGAGAAACAGGAAACAAGCTGAAAGACAAACAAGAAGATCTGCATATGTAGGGGAGCTTGTATTTGGACATAAATGAAAAACCCTGAGAGAAGTTTTTTTTTTTCTTCCAGTTTCATCATGAACTGGATTTGTGTTCGAGTGTGTGAACGGTATAATCTGAATATCATGAAATCAAAGCATGACAGTTTCACATAACTTCTCAAGGTGTTACGAAGTGTTATAGAGTGTTCTTAATCCAAGATCATTTCTTCTTCATCTAACTTGGCATTAGTCACAGAAGGTGGTGGTGACTACTGTAATAAGTGGCTGGAGCACACACAAGACGGTGTGTCCTCACAGGACATGATATACACATCTGCTACTAACAGCAGTCTCACCAGGAAGCTCATTTGCATAGAGAGGACACTTCTTATTTGAAGGACATGCTTCAGTGCTCATGAAACCTTTATAACTCTGCAAGTCCAAAGCAAAGCCACCAACACTTGTTCATTGTGACAGCAAAGGTAAAAACCATGTGTTGGAGCAGCATTTTCATCCTGACATGTGCTGCCTTTATTCAAGGTAAGACCGGCAGAGATGATTCACTGTCTTCCTTGTTTTCCTCATCTCAACTTTTCCTCTCCTGAAAGAACTTTCTCTGATCTCACCAGTTTGTGTTTCCCCACCTGCACATTGTTTCTACCAAGTCCCTGTTTGTGTTTTACACTGTTGAGTTTCAGTTAAAACAACACCAGAAAAAAGGAATTCTATGTGTTTATGTGATGTAATGAGTAACACATCTGTCCTTTCACAGAGATTTCCAGATGTACATGTGAGAGAATGAAGGCCTTCACTTTCAGTCTGTTTGTGTGTTTCTGTTTTCAGGATCAAGCAGTCAGGTCACTGTGACTCAGACTCCTTCAATGAAAGCTGCCAATGTAGGAGAATCAGTCAGTCTGGCATGCAAACTGAGTCAACCTGCTAATACTGATTGTGGTAGTAGCTGGAGACCATGTTTCTCCTGGTACCAACAGAAACCTGGAGAAACTCCTAAAGTCCTCATTTACTGGGCAAACACTCTTCAGTCAGGAACTCCATCGAGGTTTAGTGGCAGTGGGTCTGGGACTGACTTCACCCTGACCATCAGTGGAGTCCAGGCTGAGGATACAGCAGTTTACTACTGTCTGAGTTCCCACAATATCAATAGTCAGGCTGTGTTCACACGGTGATAGAGAGCCGTACAAAAACCTCCCTCTGTTTCACAGTGACTGATCTGCCAGCTGGGACATACGGTAAGCTCTATAACAACAACATCACCATTAATAACAATAATGATAATAATGATTATTATTATTATAGTAATAAAAACACTAATGATAATAATAGTAATAATAATAATAATAATATAACTGTAGTGATGTTTTGTTCTTGGTCTTCTTCTAATATTTAGTATACGTCGTATTGTCTTTTTTGGTATACTATTATTGTTATTGTATTACTGGTTTCATACTAATGTACAAATAGAAAAATATTAAATATTCTTTTCAAATTTGTCAGTTTTGTCAGTGTTTCTCTTTTGTTGTCCTCACATCTGTATACATCCTATGATCACACAAAAAGTACCATTTCAATAAAATGGAAAGGAAATCCTACATGACATGAAAGTGGGAGACTTACTTTGAACAATTACTGAATCCCCCAACCTCTGAAACCAGAGTTTAGCCTCCTCAGAAAATGGACAAAATAAATGTGGTCATCCATTGATAAAAGTCGGTGCTTCACACAATATGTTTAGAAAACTGCTGATTTCAGAGTTTTCAGTCACGTTGCCTTGTTGTTTGAGAGCAATGTAAAGAATTATGGTTTTAACCAAATATAACCTGATGCACCAACATGTTTAATGATGTGTTCACCTACATGGTGCAATATTAAATCTAATGATCATTAATGGTGTGATTATTACCTTCTTTAAATAAATTAACATAAAACTGCCACAAGTATGTAAGTAAGAATTTGCCACTTAAAATATTTTCGTTGGTTTTGTGTACAAAATAATCTCCTATTGACATGTCGAGTGGATTTTTTTTCTATCAAGTTATATATTTATTTAGTGGTAATTATAAAACGTATAATCAAATTCAAAATTAAAATAATTCCTTGAAAAGTTAGAAATTAGAATATATTTTGTTCAGTTTTGAAAGCAGAAGTTTTACTTAACAACATTGAGAATTTTCTGCCCAAATATCTTTTCAAAATATCATCCTGACATTTATTTAAAGTTTAATTAAAACAGTCATATTTTAGAATGACCGAATTTTTCTTTTTCTTTTGGTTTTTATCATTTGTCAATGTTGTGTCCAATTTTAACATTTCTGGTGTTAAAACTATTTGGTTGTATGTGTAGTGAGAAAGAGTCTCAATCCCAAGGGAAATGTTTTTTGGAGGAACCAGAAAACACTGGAAATAATTAACAATAACAATAATAATAATAATAATAATAATAATAATAATAATAATGGGGGTATGGGGTACCGGGACAGTTGCTACAAGCCATCCGGTCCTTGTATAACCAAAGTGAGAGCTGTGTCTGCATTCTCGGCACAAAGTCAAACACGTTTTCAGTGGGTGTTGGACTCCGCCAGGGTTGTCCCTTGTCTCCGATTCTGTTTGTGATATTCATGGACAGGATCTCAAGGTGCAGCCAAGGTGAGGAGTGTGTCCATTTTGGGAACCTCAGAATTGCGTCTCTGCTCTTAGCAGATGATGTGGTCTTGTTGGCTTCATCAGAACGTGACCTCCAGCGAGCACTGGGGCGGTTTGCAGCGGAGTGTGAAATGGCCGGGATGAGAGTCAGCACCTCCAAGTCTGAGGCCATGGTCCTCTACGGGAAAATGGTGGATTGCTCCCTCCGGGTTGTGGATGAGTTGTTGCCTCAAGTGAAGGAGTTCAAGTATCTCGGGGTCTTGTTCACAAGTGAGGGTAGGATGGAGCGGGAGATTGGCAGGCTGATTGGTGCAGCATCAGCAGTAATGTGGACGTTGTACCGAACCGTTTTGGTGGTGAAGACGGAGCTGAGCCGGAAGGTAAAGCTCTCAATTTACCAGTCAATCTTCGTTCCAACCCTCACCTATGGTCATGAGCTGAAATGAGTTTCCTCCGTAGGGTGTCTGGGCTCAGCCTTAGAGATAGGGTGAGGAGCTCGGACATCCGGAGGGAGCTCAGAGTAGAGCCGCTGCTCCTTCGTGTCGAAATGAGCCAGTGGAGGTGGTTCAGGCATCTGATCAGGATGCCTCCTGTGCGCCTTCCTTTGGAGGTTTACTGGGTACGGCCAACTGGGAGGAGATCCCGGGGGAGACCCAGAACTCGCTGGAGGGACGACATGTCCAATCTGGCCTGGGAACGCCTTGGAAACCCCAGGAGGAGCTGGAGGACGTTGCTGGGGAGAGAGACGTCTGGAGTGCCCTACTTAGCTTGCTGCCACCGTGACCCGACTCTGGAGACGCGGCTATGATGAATGAATGAATGAATACTAATAATAATAATAATAATAATAATGATGATAATAATAATAATAATAATAATAATAATAATAATAATAATAATAATGATGATGATGATGATGATGATGATGATGATGATAAATTGAGGTTGTGCCCAAACATTATGAACAGAGCGGATCATAAAACAGAAGTTGCCGTGAGAAAGGGAAAGTCCAGTTAAACATTTATTTGGCCACGGTAAAGCAAAAGCTTATTTTCAGCGTCAGTGTGAAGACAACAGTTCTTTATCAGTAGCAGCTAAACAAAGGCAGGTCTGCATGGAGGAGACTCTGTGCATCAGTCCCACTCGGTGGTTTATAAGGACAAACTCAACTCCTGTCACTCAGTGACACCCATCACACCTACATGTCTCTCATCTGCATGTGTAGCACTGTAGATGTTGACAGTTGACTAGGACCAGTTCTAGGTTCCTAGGAGCAGTTTATAACTAGCATCAAATGATTGCAGACCACAGACCAGGGGTAAAGGTTGAACTACCGGCTTGTTTTTACGTATATAAAGAATTGTAAACACAGACAGAGAAACATACACAATTACACAATAACACAGTGAGAATGGATAAATTCCTTGAAACCTCTTGTTTTATGATTTAACACTTATTAAACCACTATTTTGACTTTCAGATAATTTAGATAGAAATTTTAGTTCTAATTTAGGATCCTTTTAATTCTAATTTGAAGTTATCTCTTGTTTGAGTTGACAAATTATGTTAATTTGTTTTATGTTCTATTTTGTTCCATTAACCCTTTAAGTTTCGGTTCTAATTTCCATTAACCTAAGTTACTTAACCAGTAAATCAGAATGTCAAAAGTAACACACAATTGCATTACCCCATGAACAGTATGAATAAGTAATAAACTCAGCCTGTACTGCAATTAACAATACAATATCAGATCAAAAATCAAAATCAATAATCAGTGTGGGCTATAATCCGTCCTTTTTGTAAAGTCCGTTGTTGGTCCACTGAGTCCAACTGCGTTTTGCAGTAACAAACTGGAAATGTCAGTCCTACCACAATCCAGGTGCTCGAATCTGTAGGCTGCTGTCCTGAGAATGAGCCGTCTGAAGCCGCAGACAGACCACGTGGATCCAGCAGGGCTCCTATAGGTGGCTCGCCATCTTGGGGGATGAAACACCAAGCGCGATCTTCCCAATCCAAGAAAAAACCCTGGCCTGCATTATAACAGGCACATCACACATGCAAAGACATTAGTTTACATATCTCTCAATAAAATAATCAAAAGAAAACAACAGAAGTACCGACTGACATGGTCAATCTGCCCACCGCTAAAACGTGACGCAGTGTAATGTCTGTGCTAATACACCATGCTGCTGCTGCAGCCCAGCTGGAAGGAGCTAGCTTAGCAACTCGGTTTGCACAAAAGAAACATACATTCTGAATTCGGTTCACAAAAGAAACACGTAGCTCCTCAATAATCTTTACACAAGTTATGATCCCCAACATAACGGAGCTACTTAGAGCTTTAACTAGCCTATGCACACACACATTGGAAACGGACAAGTTGGGCTAGTTAGCAGTTGACTCACCAAGTCCTGGACGACACTCGGACACAACACAAACCCAGGGCTCGGAGGAGGACCAGACCAACAAAACACTCAACTTGGATAAAGAAAGAACCAATTGTAGCTCGCTGCTATTTCAAAGTAGAATCTTCTATCTCTCGTTCCAGCGGCTTCTCTCAAGCGCTTGCCTGGCGTTCTGGAACCTAGCTGCTTCTGGGACGCCCTCCCTCTCGAGCAAGGTAGCTGATTGGCTAATCAGCACTGCACGCGCTGCGTTCAAGAAATAGCAGTCTGATATGCTTAAGCATATCAGCTCCTTCACGCCTCTGGGCGCATACGCTTCCGATGGCCTTACGGTCTCATCACCCCACTCCTGGTACCAAAATATGCAGCCTGGTAAAATTAATGATCCCAAGACAACATAAAAAATAGCGTTCTTTATTCCGATCAATTTTATGATTTAGAAAAATTGTAGCACACTTGATAAGAATGACACTTACAAGGGCTGGTGTTTTTGTTGTTTTACTCTATCTGTCAAATAGACATTACAGAGGACACGTTGTCAGAGCATGGCTCACTATACGAAAGGCAACACTCATCTGACGATTCTACCCGAATGCCCCAGAGTGCACCGCGAGAGCCAGCACTACGTCACACAGGCTAGAAGAGATTAACCTGCAGTGCCCTCCTGTGGCGAGAACCGGCTATCACAACAACACAGCAGACAATTCTCCTCTTTACTAGTAGTGAGTGGTCAATGAAGTTAAGTATAAGAAATAGAAGGTAAGTATATAAAATAGAAGTTATGTATATAAAATAAAAAATAGATGGGGGGCTACTAAATCCCAAGTACCCTACACTCTCCCCTCAAAAAGATAATGGCGTCCCGACTAGGGATGCCCCCCGAAACCCGGTTCTAAACGGGAACCGGTTCTAAATTAGTAAAAACCGGAGCATTTTTAAGATCCGACGTTTTCGGTTCTGCTATCGGTATTCGGTAGGTACTCGAGAAATCATGGAGTGAGACTTATATTGTGGCAATTGTGTTTTTCGAGGAATTTAAACGTCGCGAACATAATCTTGTTCGCCATTTTCTCCATCTCTCTGTCTCTCTCTCTTACTGCGCGAGGGGCGGGGCTGTGCTGTGCTCCACACACTCGCTCACACACGCACAGACAGCTCTGCTCAAGCGCTCATCATGGCGGAGAGAACTAAACGTTCAAAAGTTTGGGTATATTTTTCAAAAGTCGATGACAACAACGCTCGTTGCCACAAGTGCAACAAATCATTTGCCAGTAAGGGTGGCAATACAAGCAATCTGTCGAAACATCTTTTGTCAAAACATGGTATTAATCTGCAGAAATGCGGCGTTTTCCACTGCTTTGCTCGTAGTGTTCCATCCAAGTCCACTGCAGGTAAGCCGTATGAGACATAGATACGGAGTTAGCTAGGCTAATAACGAATAATTACGAATAGGCCAATAAATAAAATATAATTGCTTAGCTAATTGTTTAGCTACAAATATATAAGCCATAGATACGGAGTTAGCTAGGCTAATAGCCGGGGACACTATAAGTCAGGAGAGATCACGACTCCTGCCGGAGAAGGCAGATATGTTGATTTTTCTGCAGAAGAACTGTTAGGATAATGTTCTAGGTTCTTGTTTGTTTGAACTTCCGTTAGCCGTTTGCTGTAAAAATGTATTTTTAATATATTTTTTTTCTTTATCTTTATCTACTTTTAGTTTTTATTTTATTTGTTGTTGTTGAATGTTGATTATAAAGTCTATAATTCAGACACATGTAAAACATTGCTGCTGCTGTTGCTGCTGAATAAATAATATTTGTTTATATTTATATAAAGTTATATAATAGAATAATAAAGCAATGTCGATTCTGTTCTTAATTAAGTGTCTTTTTTTCTTGCATAATAATCAAAAAGAACCGATAAGAGTATTGATAAAGTACCGAACCGATAAGAAGTACCGATAAGAGTAGTAGTATTGATAAAATCCTAACGATACCCATCCCTAGTCCCGACATAACAAATCTACCAGTCCACATTGCATAACTTTTCATTGAAAAGATAGGTTATTACTAAGCAGGAGTCAATCTGGATACTGTACTGTAATCAGTCATAACATATAACACACATCTCCTATTAATGGTATATGTTTGCAGTAAATAATGTGCACTTGAATCCACTGCTTCTTCCGTCTTGAGGCCGGGGAGCTATAGTATCCGACTAAAAGCAAATAACTTTGTAATAGTAATATCCCTGGTGGTAACAGGTGTGTTCTAAAACACTAATGCTACATTAACTCTATGTCTGGTGATCACAGGACAACTAAAATCACAATAGCTATAACAATTGTAACATGTCAAAAGTTATATATATTTTTTGTGTTTTTTTAAAAAATTTATTTATTTATACTGACTTGTCTGATTTGCTTATCTACCAGACACACTAGGCTGTCCTAGTCTGTGATAAGTAAACACTGTTGTAGGTTTTCTATTTCTCAAAGGATATGCTTTTTCTCTGGCAGGCTGCACAGCTTCCCCTGTTGGAGGCTGCAAGGCATCTTCTGGTGGAGGCTGCAAGGCATCTTCTGGGCTCTTGTCGTCATCGGGCTCATCCTCTTCTTCAGCTCCAGATGTCTCACCAGTCTCTGACACTGTCCCATTGTCCTCTATTGTTGCAGGCTGCTCCGCAAAATCCTCTTCATCTTGGCCGTCTCTTTCCTCCGGTAGAACTCCAAGGCGTCTGGGCTCAGCTGACTCTGGATCCTCTCACTGGCTCTGACTGTTGGTCGTCCCACGATGCATCTCCAGTTATCCTCATCATCTGAGTCACTGTCCTGTTCCTGGTTCCACTGCATTTGTCTGTCTGTCTTCTTTCTCTCCCGTCTAGGTTTCACAGGCAAGTCCTCTTCTCTTGCTTCCACCGGCAGGAAGTCGCATGGCAGAAGAAGGTTCCTATGCATGATTCTGGTTCATCCTTTTCCATTCTCCGGCTTCAGCTCATACACAGGGCTGTCGGCGTGCTTCCTCTGTGTTACTACATGCACCTGGTCCTCCCAGAATGGTCTTAATTTCCCCGGTCCCCCTTTCTCGTTCAGGTTGCGGATGAGTGTTTTGTTTCTGGCCCCTTCCTTCCATGCTGTCTCTGATGCTAGGCGATAGGCATCATTCATGCGGGCCTTCCACTTCTCTGCATATTCTTGATGGGATAGCGCCTGGTCCTTTGCTCTAAGGCCAAACATCAGGTCAATGGGAAGTCTTGGATTTCTGCCGAACAACAGATAGTAAGGTGCAAATCCGGTCGCTTCACTTCGGGTGCAGTTGTATGCATGTATCACCTTTGGGAGTGACGCTTTCCAATCCGTTTTCGCAACCGCTGGCAGGTTTCTCAGCATGGCCAGAACCGTTCTGTTGAAACGCTCGACCTGACCATTTCCTTGTGGGTGATACGGCGTTGTGTGAGAACCCCTGACTCCACTGTACTCCTGCAGCTTGGCGAAGAGCTTATTGTAAAACTCCTTCCCTTGGTCATGGTGCAGCGTCGCCGGGAAACCAAATCTAAGCACAAAGTCCCCGAATACCTTCTCTGCGGCGGTCTTGGCAGTTTTGTTTCTGCATGCATAGGCTTGAACGAAACGGGTAAAGTGGTCCATAACCACCAGTATATACTCGTACCCTCCCTTACAGTTCTCTAAGTGTAAGAAGTCAGTGGAGACCATCTCAAACGGGTGTGTGGTCACGATGTTGGTGAGAGGGGCTCTGGTTGGTTTGTTGGGGCGCTTGGTCTTCAGGCAGCTACACACCTGTGTGATGTAATGTTCCACATCTTTCTGCATGTGAGGCCAATAGAAACGGTCCCTCAACAGGTGCAACACCCTCTCCACGCCTAGATGGCCCAGGTTTCTGTGCAGTTCTTTATACACCAGCTCATGGAACTTTTTCGGCATGACTAACTGAGTTCGGGTAGCTGTTTTCCGGCGCAGGATGCCATCATCATCAAGGCACAGCCGATGCTTCTCTTTCATGAGTGTCGCAACACCCCTGCTCGCACACTGTGTTTTTCCCCGAGGCCACTGATTGGAGGTTATGTACTTCAGCACCTCACCAATGACAGGATCCTCCCTCTGGGCGTCTCTCACTGTCTGACTGGGTATCTCTGCCACAGGTGATGTATGTTCCTTCTCAAACTCGGCTAGTGCTGTGGCTATGGTTACCGGACACATCCAAGGCTCAGCTCTCTCCAGCTGTACTGACAGCGCCTGGGTCACACTGTTCATGACCTCGGAGTGTACCTCTTGTGAACAGGTCTGCATGTACTGCTCCATCGGCATGCGTGAGAGGCCATCTGCGTCCCCATTGGCTCGTCCAGGCCGGTACTTGATAGAGAACTGGAAATCGGCTAACTCTGCTACCCACCTGTGGGTGGTTGCATTCAGTTTGGCTGTCGTGAGCACATAGGTGAGGGGATTATTGTCTGTGTAGACAGTGAATGATGGAGCGTGGTAGAGGTAATCTCTAAATCTCTCACATATGGCCCCATTTCATCGCGAGGAACTCCAACTTCCCTGAGTGGAGATGGTAGTTCTTCTCAGGAGTTGTCAGTGTCCTCGACCCGTACGCGATGACTGCCAGCCCACCCTGTGACTGTCTTTGATACAATACTGCCCCAAGGCCCTCTCGTGACGCGTCGCAGTGAAGGATAAGGGGCTGTTCAAAGTCTGGGTAGCCCAACACTGGTGGCTGGATGAGGAATTCAATCAACTGACAGAGGACCTGTTGGTGTTCAGCTGTCCACTTAACTGGGTGAGAGGAGGGCAGATGGTCTCGGGAGCCCTTCCTCCCCTTGTCCTTTCTCTTTTGTTTGAGCTTCCCCGCTGCTGTCTTCTCTGGGGTGAGGAGGTCATAGAGAGGCCTTGCGATTCGGGAGAAGTTAGGTATGTAGGGCCGGTAATACGAGATGAATCCCAGTATCTGCCTGAGCTCTCCGATGGTCGTAGGTTCTCTCTCCTTCAGTGCCTGGACCGGGGCCACATCAGCGGGGTCCATTGTGTATCCATCCTTGGTCACAAGCCTTCCCAGGAACCTTACTTGGTTTTTGAAGAGTTCACATTTTCTCGCCGTCAGCTTGATTCCATGGCTTCTGTAGCGGTGCAGTACTCTTCTCAGGTGCTGGAGGTGTTCGTCGAATGTGGTTGAGTGGACCAGGTTGTCATCTAAATACGGCTGACAAATGTCGTCCCTCAGTCCAATCAAACATTCCTCCATGGACCTCTGGAACTCTGCTGGTGCTGAGGACAGTCCGAAGGGAATTCTCACCCATTCATATAATCCCCACGGGGTGATGAATGCAGTCAGTGGGCGGCTGGACTCCTCAAGAAACCCCTGGTGATATGCCTTCCCCTGATCCAAGACAGAAAACCAGGCACTCCCCTTCAGGCTGTCGAGCATATCCTGGATGCGTGGTATTGGATGGGGGTCTGGGATGGACCTCTTGTTCAACTCACGGTAGTCACAGCAGAGGCGGAGGCTCCCATCCTTTTTCCGCACACACACGATTGGGCTTGAGTAGGGTGATTTTGACTTAGTTATCCAGCCTCTGTTCAGTAAATCCTCGAGGTATTCCTTCACTTCTTTATGAAGAGGCTTTGGAACTGATGTGTATGTCCGCTTCACTGGTGTGGTGTCACTCAGGCGGATCTTGAGCTGGAGTGATGGAATAGTCCCCACATCATGGTCATCGCGTGCGAACACACTACTCTCCTCCCGCAGTGGCTCTCTCACCTGCAGTTGTTGTTCAGGTGTCAGGTGGTTCAGAGGGACAGGCGGGTCCCATAGATCTGGTAAGAAAGCTGGTAACATTGATACTAAAGCTGGTAACATTAATCCTAAAGCTGGTAACATTGATCCTAAAGCTGGTAACATTGATCCTAAAACTGGTAACATTGATCCTAAAGCTGGTAACATTGATCCTAAAGCTGGTAACATTGATCCTAAAACTGGTAACATTAATCCTAAAGCTGGTAACATTGAACCTAAAGCTGGTAACATTGATCCTAAAGCTGGTAACATTGATCCTAAAGCTAGTAACATTAATCCTAAAGCTGGTAACATTGAACCTTGCACTATAGCGTTTACTATTTGTACAATATCAACTTATGTATACTGTGGTACCTCTCTCACATGTACGCCAAGACTAACATCGACCATCTAACCTAGCTAACGTTAAACCGCTGCAATAAAGAACTTTTCTATTCAAAATGTTTATTATTTCACTTATTTGTGCAATAACGTCAAACGCCTCTCTCCATCTCACACACACGCCAAGACTAACATGGACGCATCTAATGATTACTTACCTGCTGCTTCTGCTGCGCCATTGCTCAATCTTTCCACGTTCTTCTGAGCTCAAATGCCCGTTACCTTTCTTGGCTCGAGTGCAGGAGGAAGGGGGCGCGGCTGGAGGTGGGCGTAACTGGAGGTGGGCGCGACTGGAGGTGGGGGTGGTTGGATCTGGGCGTGACTGGAGGTGGGCGTGACTGGAGGTGGCTCCAGGCCGCAGCTGGACCCTTCTCCCAGTGACCTCACGGGTCGCCATCTTGACTCGACCTTCAAATGGGAGCGTATATGTTGGCTAGAATAACCAGACTATTACACATCCGACCAGCGACTATTACGCAACGACCCCTTGAAACTGCAGCCACCTTTGAAACGGAAAAACGAGTGGAGAGGCAGGGCTCTCTTTTAGTCCCACCTCCCGTGCCCCGTACACCGCACCACCCCGGGGTGCTTTTTATTCACACACCAGCCAAAGACACCAACACACCGGTTTCCCGTCGGTGCCGCAACTGGGGACACCAGTCTGAGTCTCGCTCATAAGGTCAGTCAGTGGGTAACAGTCCTCTACCCAGTCCGAGTCAAACCCCCAACAACAACACACCCCAACATGAGCAGGACACCCGAACCCGCAAACAATTCAACACAATCAACAACAATCCCAACTCACACATTAAAAGTCCCATGAGTCCTTGCGCTCCCCCAGCACAGCTCCGCCTACATTCAGAGCGACCGCCCCCCCCCCAGTCGCTACAATGCATCATATGGAGTCACCCACCATGCTGACTTCCATGCATGTGCGAGTATATGCGGCTGGTGTAGACACTAGTTCTTCTGTTCAAGTTCCGTCTCATAGTTTTAGGTAGGTCTTCTAACCTTTTTCTGTGCAATTGATCTAAAACTCTTTCTAATGCAAATATATGTAATTTTAGGAGCATTCAGGGAGCGGCAGGTCTGTATCTTTTTCTTTCTTTTTTTTTACAAAGTTATTCTACTACTACTACTTTCGGCTGCTCCCGGTAGGGGTCGCCATAGCGGATCATCCGTTCCCATGTTTTCCTGTCTTCTGCGTCTTCCTCTGTCACACCAGCCACCTGCATGGTTATTAAACTCTGAAAATCCGAAACGGTCATAATGACCGTCTTGGTCGTTCTTAAAGGTGAGAAGGCAGTGAAAAAAAACTTGTTTATTTTGTATTTTTCGGTTTGGACATATGTGTTAGTTGAATGTGTGTGTTCTTGCAGTGTGTTTTTGTCTGTATGTTGCACTGCTGTCGGTTAAGTTATGGGTAAAGTTGTGGGTAAAGTTATTGAACTCGGAAAATCCAAAACGGTCATAATGACCGCCTCGGTCGTTCTAGTGTGGTGTCATGCCATACTAAAGTCATAAACATGTCCTGTTATTCAGTGTTGACGTCAGACGTTTTAGTGGCTGTAAAACGTGTTCTGGTTTTATTGGACTGTTCATCTGTGTGACGTCACTGACAACTTCTTCGTGTCTCCCTGGGGTTGGTGTGTGCTGCACCTGTCTACCGTCACCCAGCAGCAAAGGGCGGTAATACACCCATTTCACACCGCGGCCATCTTGGATTTTAAAAAAACCAAGTGGTGGGAACTTAGCCACGCCCCCTTCTTACTCAATCGGAAATCAACGCAGCCGGGGCCAGCAGCAGCAAACATGGTTTGGACTTCCAACCTCGAGCACCTACCGTCATTTACCACAATATGAAAACTAAGCTGGATCTTTTCTTCTTCGAGTACTTTCTGCCTCTCCTGTGCCAGTGAGGAGAGACACACACACAGGGCTGTATTCAAAGAAGCTGTTTAATCACAATAAAATAAAAAATAAGATACATTTCATTTTTATACTGTACATTCAATATTTATACATTAGATTGTCCCATCTACAATATCTTCATTCTTTGTCCATTAACTTTAACAAAACTGTTGGTTCATTTTAGACTAAAATATGTTGGGACAACTGTCATTCTGTTGAAGCAATAAACTGGAACTGGCTACCAACTCAAATCATCAATTGTTTACTAAACTAAGATAGTGATTGCTCATCTCAAGGTGTGGGCTAAAAAATGGGACTGTACTGAAATGAAGTTAAATATGTTTCAATCTATCTAAGGTTTGTGTGCACTATTTTCTTGTCAGCTGAATTTAACGAAGGTTTAAAACAGTGGTCCCTGAAAATGTGTTAGGAGAGCACACACAGTCCCCAGTTGGTTGACTGTTCCACTTGGTGAAAGGGGTATGACTCCATCAAAAATGTGGTACTCCTTTAAGCGTCTTATTGACCGTTCGACGTGTATTCTCAAGCCAGCAATACTCTGTGTGTCTGTGAGCTCATCACAGCTAACCTGCCCACTTGGGCCTAAAAATGCAGGGATGACAAGTTTTACATCTATTTCATCGAGCAGGTCTTTGATAAGGAAGCCCTTATCGGCCATGACCTCATCACCTGACTCTAAGAGGTCCAGAACACCTGACCTCTTAGTTATCTCCTTATCAGAAATACATCCTGTGTATAGATTACTTACCAGGCTACCTGACCCTGAGGGAGTGATCCCAATTAGGGATTTCAGTGTAGTGTTACTTTTATAATGGGAGTATGTCATGGTGTTCAAAACCTTCCAACTAGCTGTCTCGATGCGGATCTCTGTGCAGTCTAGTATCGCTCTTGTGTTTGGGTAGAATTCCCTGAATACTGGTGGCATTAGCTCGTCTACTGCTGCTCTACTATTGGGAGGGTCCCTAACATAAATGTGGGGTACTTGGGATTTAGTAGCCCCCCATCTATTTTTTATTTTATATACTTACCTTCATTGACCACTCACTAATAGTAAAGAGGAGAATTGTCTGCTGTGTTGTTGTGATAGCCGGTTCTCGCCACAGGAGGGCACTGCAGGTTAATTGCTTCTAGCCTGTGTGACGTAGTGCTGGCTCTCGCCGTGCACTCTGGGACATAGAGTCGTCAGATGAGTGTTGCCGTTCGTATAGTGAGCCATGCTCTGAAAACGTGTCCTCTGTAATGTCTATTTGACAGATGGAGTAAAACAACAAAAACACCAGCCCTTGTAAGTGTCATTCTTATCAAGTGTGCTACAAATATTGGTGCCGAAACCCGGGATCAGCGCCATTGCCACCATTGTCAGGAGAAGAAGTGGGGAGCGGAGTGAGAACACGTGACCAACAATGGAACTGGAGCTTGAGCAACTGCAAGACAGGCTGAGTGAGACCCTCCTGCAGTTAGGGCTGGACCAGTTAAAAGAGGTGTGTGTTATTGCTAAAGTCCCCACTGAAAACCAGACAAAGAGGCATGCGCTGATCAGACTTATTAGTGAAACTGTGGATGAAGCAATTGAGAAGGAGGATGAAGAGGTAGCACGTCAGTTTCTGTCCAGACTAGTGGACCTCTCTAGTGAAATGAAGCAGAGAGGGGCGGAGTCACATACTGGTGCAGGTGCAGACAGTACTAACAAGGATGCTGCTGAATTGGCAAGCTTACATGAACAATATCAGGCCTTACAGTCCAGCTTTACTGCATCCACAAAAGCGCTTGAGGAAGAGATATCACGCCTCAGTGAGAAACTAAGTCTTAAAGAACCCAGTAGACCTAGTCAACCTTCAAACCCAATCCCGTCAGTAATCCAACCCCCTGAAGTAACCATACGCAGAGACTTTAAGATAAATGGCCAAATAGGAGAACGGGGGCAGATAGACAAGTTGTCTTATATAAATCTTACGCATCAGATTGATATGGGGGTGAGAAAAGGCCACAGCGAGTTGGAGATAATAGAGGCTGTAATCCGAGCCATCAGCCCTGGGCTGACTCTCCGTGACTTGTTAGAGATCAAAACCGAACTCACCCTCCCTCAGCTGAGGACCATTCTGAAAGGCCATTTCAAAGAGGATAGCTCTGTGGACCTATATCACCGACTAATCAACATCACACAGGACAGTCAGGAGTCACCACAGAACTTCCTGTTCCGAGCCATAGCATGTAAAGAGAGACTCTTAGCAGCAGCGAGAGAGCCTGGCTCTGATGAACAATACAGCCCTGAACTGATACAGAAGAAGTTCCTAAGAGCTGTGGGAACTGGGCTAGTGAATGACCAGGTAAAATATCAGCTCAAGAGCTATCTCGATGATCAAGCAACTACTGATGATGTTCTCATTGTTAAGATGATAGAGGCCGCAAGTTTCGAGTCAGAGAGACAGCGGAAATTCAAGAAGAGCTCCCACAGTAAGGAAACCAGAGTGCGGGAAGTGCGAGCTGAGGCACATCAGTATCTAGGAGCGGAAGCTGCAGTGGTCGGGGGTCAGGAGTCGTCGCCATCAACATCCGCGAGTGTGAAAGCCCTTAAGACACAGGCAGGGAACCAAAAGGAGTCTGCGTTCTACGAGATAATCCAACAGCTGAAAGGAGAAATGGAACAGATGAGAAAAGCCATGAACCACTCCTCTGGCCAAAGACCTTCTCGTCAGCAGCAGCCTGTGAGGAAGCGCGGATGCAAAGCCTGTCAAGACAGTGAAAGGGGCGACCAGTGCAACCACTGTTTCAAATGCGGACAGAGTGGCCATCTTTCAAGAGGGTGTAGAGCTCAGAGGCCTGAAAAATCGGAGCAGGTAGACACGTCTAGCTGTACTGTCACCAGCAAGCTCATCGACGACAGTATTCAGCTACTAGAAGCCAGAGTGTCTGCCCGACAGCGAGACGAGGCAGGGCGGGAACAGCAAGCACCCACAGTGAGTCATATCTCCTCAAAACGCCAGTCACAGCTGCTGAACCTAATTGGAAAGAAATACATGATAAACTGTTACATTGATGGTGTAGCCACACAGGCATTGTGGGATACCGGGTCGCAGGTCTGCCTAATCAGTGAAGAATGGAGGAGAAAACATCTCCCACACACCAAGGTGAGAAGCACAGAAGAGATCCTTGGCCCTGGCACCCTGACTGGTAAAGCAGCAAACCAGACAACCATTCCTTTCTCTGGATGGGTGGAAGTGACTGTCCAGTTAGCACCGAATAGCACCACTCAGACTCCACCAATGGAACTCACTGTGCCAATACTAGTAACCACACACCAGGGCACCGCAGAAGAACCGATCATCGGTTACAATGTAATTGAACACCTGTTAGAGTCTGGAGCTGGACAGCCATCAAGTGTAATCACAAAGGCACTAAGCATTGCGTTCGCGGTTGACTACAAGAAGGCTGAAGTCCTCGTGAAGCTGATAAACAGCCAAGATGATATGGAAGGTGAGGGGATGGTTAAAGTGGGCCGAGAAAGCATGACTATTCCGGCGGGCCAGACAAAGATTGTTAAGTGTGGTGTTAGAGCAGGGCCCCTCCAAGCAGACCAGAACGTCCTCTTTGAGCCTAATGTGAACCCAAAGTGGCCAGAGGGCCTGAAGGTGGATGAAAACATTGTATGTTTACAGAAGGGAACCTGGTCACGCATCGCTGTCCCAGTGACTAACGTCACAGCTCATGACATCACACTGCCGCCACGGACTCCCCTGGGGCAGACCCAAAGAACTAGAGCCATCTACCCTGCCGCCGTGAAGCCGTTGGATGTGGATGGGACTAGTACAGTGAACCCAGTCATCCCAGGGACCTCCACAACAGGTACAGAACGAAGACCTGTGATTAGAGACACAACAAAGCTGAAAGGGCCAGGTGATGTCAAGACGGAACACCAGGAGGAAGATCTATGGGACCCGCCTGTCCCTCTGAACCACCTGACACCTGAACAACAACTGCAGGTGAGAGAGCTACTGCGGGAGGAGAGTAGTGTGTTCGCACGCGATGACCATGATGTGGGGACTATTCCATCACTCCAGCTCAAGATCCGCCTGAGTGACACCACACCGGTGAAGCGGACATACACATCAGTCCCAAAGCCTCTTCATAAAGAAGTGAAGGAATACCTCGAGGATTTACTGAACAGAGGCTGGATAACTAAGTCAAAATCACCCTACTCAAGCCCAATCGTGTGTGTGCGGAAAAAGGATGGGAGCCTCCGCCTCTGCTGTGACTACCGTGAGTTGAACAAGAGGTCCATCCCAGACCGCCATCCAATACCACGCATCCAGGATATGCTCGACAGCCTGAAGGGGAGTGCCTGGTTTTCTGTCTTGGATCAGGGGAAGGCATATCACCAGGGGTTTCTTGAGGAGTCCAGCCGTCCACTGACTGCATTCATCACCCCGTGGGGATTATATGAATGGGTGAGAATTCCCTTCGGACTGTCCTCAGCACCAGCAGAGTTCCAGAGGTCCATGGAGGAATGTTTGATTGGGCTGAGGGACAACATTTGTCAGCCGTATTTAGATGACAACCTGGTCCACTCAACCACATTCGACGAACACCTCCAGCACCTGAGAAGAGTACTGCACCGCTACAGAAGCCATGGAATCAAGCTGACGGCAAGAAAATGTGAACTCTTCAAAAACCAAGTAAGGTTCCTGGGAAGGCTTGTGACCAAGGATGGATACACAATGGACCCCGCTGATGTGGCCCCGGTCCAGGCACTGAAGGAGAGAGAACCTACGACCATCGGAGAGCTCAGGAAGATGCTGGGATTCATCTCGTATTACCGGCCCTACATACCTAACTTCTCCCGAATCGCAAGGCCTCTCTATGACCTCCTCACCCCAGAGAAGACAGCAGCGGGGAAGCTCAAACAAAAGAGAAAGGACAAGGGGAGGAAGGGCTCCCGAGACCATCTGCCCTCCTCTCACCCAGTTAAGTGGACAGCTGAACACCAACAGGTCCTCTGTCAGTTGATTGAATTCCTCATCCAGCCACCAGTGTTGGGCTACCCAGACTTTGAACAGCCCTTTATCCTTCACTGCGACGCGTCACGAGAGGGCCTCGGGGCAGTATTGTATCAAAGACAGTCACAGGGTGGGCTGGCAGTCATCGCGTATGGGTCTAGGACACTGACAACTCCTGAGAAGAACTACCATCTCCACTCAGGGAAGTTGGAGTTCCTCGCGATGAAATGGGCCATATGTGAGAGATTTAGAGATTACCTCTACCACGCTCCATCATTCACTGTCTACACAGACAATAATCCCCTCACCTATGTGCTCACGACAGCCAAACTGAATGCGACCACCCACAGGTGGGTAGCAGAGTTAGCCGATTTCCAGTTCTCTATCAAGTACCGGCCTGGACGAGCCAATGGGGACGCAGATGGCCTCTCACGCATGCCGATGGAGCAGTACATGCAGACCTGTTCACAAGAAGTACACCCCGAGGTCATGAACAGTGTGACCCAGGCGCTGTCAGTACAGCTGGAGAGAGCTGAGCCTTGGATGTGTCCGGTAACCATAGCCACAGCACTAGCCGAGTTTGAGAAGGAACATACATCACCTGTGGCAGAGATACCCAGTCAGACGGTGAGAGACGCCCAGAGGGAGGATGCTGTCATTGGAGAGGTGCTGAAGTACATAACCTCCAATCAGTGGCCTCGGGGAAAAACACAGTGTGCGAGCAGGGGTGTTGCGACACTCATGAGAGAGAAGCATCGGCTGTGCCTTGATGATGATGGCATCCTGCGCCGGAAAACAGCTACCCGAACTCAGCTAGTCCTGCCGAAAAAGTTCCATGAGCTGGTATATAAAGAACTGCACAGAGACCTGGGCCATCTAGGCGTGGAGAGGGTGTTGCACCTGTTGAGGGACCGTTTCTATTGGCCTCACATGCAGAAAGATGTGGAACATTACATCACACAGGTGTGTAGCTGCCTGAAGACCAAGCGCCCCAACAAACCAACCAGAGCCCCTCTCACCAACATCGTGACCACACACCCATTTGAGATGGTCTCCATTGACTTCTTACACTTAGAGAAGTGTAAGGGAGGGTACGAGTATATACTGGTGGTTATGGACCACTTTACCCGTTTTGTTCAAGCCTATGCATGCAGAAACAAAGCTGCCAAGACCGCCGCAGAGAAGGTATTCGGGGACTTTGTGCTGAGATTTGGTTTCCCGGCGACGCTGCACCATGACCAAGGGAAGGAGTTTGACAATAAGCTCTTCGCCAAGCTGCAGGAGTACAGTGGAGTCAGGGGTTCTCACACAACACCGTATCACCCGCAAGGAAATGGTCAGGTCGAGCGTTTCAACAGAACGGTTCTGGCGATGCTGAGAAACCTGCCAGCGGTTGCGAAAACGGATTGGAAAGCGTCACTCCCAAAGGTGATACATGCATACAACTGCACCCGAAATGAAGCGACCGGATTTGCACCTTACTATCTGTTGTTCGGCAGAAATCCAAGACTTCCCATTGACCTGATGTTTGGCCTTAGAGCAAAGGACCAGGCACTATCCCCTCAAGAATATGCAGAGAAGTGGAAGGCCCGCATGAATGACGCCTATCGCCTAGCATCAGAGACAGCACGGAAGGAGGGGGCCAGAAACAAAACACTATACGACAAAAAGGCCCACGGGACAGAGCTGTATCCCGGATGCAGGGTTCTCATCCGCAACCTGAACGAGAAAGGAGGACCGGGGAAATTAAGACCATTCTGGGAGGACCAGGTGCATGTAGTAACACAGAGGAAGCACGCCGACAGCCCTGTGTATGAGCTGAAGCCGGAGAATGGAAAAGGACGAACCAGAATCATGCATAGGAACCTTCTTCTGCCATGCGACTTCCTGCCGGTGGAACCAAGAGAAGAGGACTTACCTGTGAAACCTAGACGGGAGAGAAAGAAGACAGACAGACAAATGCAGTGGAACCAGGAACAGGACAGTGACTCAGATGATGAGGATAACTGGAGATGCATCGTGGGACGACCAACAGTCAGAGCCAGTGAGCGGATCCAGAGTCAGCTGAGCCCAGATGCCTTGGAGTTCTATCCGGAGGAAAGAGACGGTCAAGATGAAGAGGATTTTGCGGAGCAGCCTGCAACAATAGAGGACAATGGGACAGTGTCAGAGAATGGCGAGACATCTGGAGCTGAAGAAGAGGATGAGCCCGATGACGACAAGAGCCTGGAAGATGCCTTGCAGCCTCCACCAGAAGATGCCTTGCAACCTCCTCCAGGGGAAGCTGTGCAGCCTGCCAGAGAAAAAGCATATCCTTTGAGAAATAGAAAACCTACACCAGTGTTTACTTATCACAGACTAGGGCAGCCTAGTGTGTCTGGTAGATAAGCAAATCAGACAACTCAGTATAAATAAATAAATGAAAAAAAAAAAAAAAAAAAAAAAAAAACTTTTGACATGTTACAATTGTTATAGCTATGTGATTTTAGTTGTCCTGTGATCACCAGACATAGAGTTACTGTAGCATTGGTGTTTTAGAACACACCTGTTACCACCAGGGATATTACTATTACAAAGTTATTTGCTTTTAGTCAGATACTATAGCTCCCCGGCCTCAAGACGGACGAAGCAGTGGATTCAAGTGCACATTATTTACTGCAAACATATACCATTAATAGGAGATGTGTGTTATATGTTATGACTGATTACAGTACAGTATCCAGATTGACTCCTGCTTAGTAATAACCTATCTTTTCAATGAAAAGTTATGCAATGTGGACTGGTAGATTTGTTATGTCGGGACGCCATTATCTTTTTGAGGGGAGAGTGTGGGGTACTTGGGATTTAGTAGCCCCCCATCTATTTTTTATTTTATATACTTACCTTCATTGACCACTCACTAATAGTAAAGAGGAGAATTGTCTGCTGTGTTGTTGTGATAGCCGGTTCTCGCCACAGGAGGGCACTGCAGGTTAATTGCTTCTAGCCTGTGTGACGTAGTGCTGGCTCTCGCCGTGCACTCTGGGACATAGAGTCGTCAGATGAGTGTTGCCGTTCGTATAGTGAGCCATGCTCTGAAAACGTGTCCTCTGTAATGTCTATTTGACAGATGGAGTAAAACAACAAAAACACCAGCCCTTGTAAGTGTCATTCTTATCAAGTGTGCTACATAAAGAGCAAATAGTTGGCCCACGTCGTACAGTTCCTGCTGACTGTGGCTGGCGACACATTGAATCGTACAGATAAATCCAGAGCAAAAAAGCCCTGCCTCACACGGCACAAGAACAGGAAAAACTGATCAATCAGCGATAAATGCTCTGCATAGAAGCCAGACACAGAAATGTGTTCTAGGTTATGGCTGTTCCTTTGCATTTGAGTCCATAGCACCATGGACTCTGCAGTAGGCTGTAAAGCTAGGAAGAGTGCTTTGAGGGCGTGGTAATCCTCAAAACCAGTGTAAAACCTGATCAGATTGGGCGCACACTGGAAGTGTTCTAGACCAAAACGCTCACTTTTCAGCTTTTTATTTTCATCCTCCAGGAAAGTGATGCGTTTCTTTACTGTGTCAAGCTGGTCTTCCACAGAAAGGGGTTTCACGTCGTAGTCATGATCAGGTAGAGTCGCCCAAACCTCACTGGACACATGAGGATATGTCTTACATGTGGGAAGCAATATAAATCCACACATTTTCCTGTTATCAAGATGATGTGTCAGAACAGAGCTATCCACTATTGAAAGATTAGTGAATATATATACATATATATATATATACATATATATACAGATTTATCTCTTTCTCTTCTTTGATAGGAGTTGCAGGATGGTACACAGCAGTACGACATGTTGCTTCCCGCAGTGTTATCAATGAAGTAAGAAGGGGGCGTGGCTAAGTTCCCACCGCTTGATTTTTTTTAAATCCAAGATGGTCGCGGCGTGAAATGGGCGTATAAGGGCGGAGTTGTTGCAGTGGGACAACAGAAGTTAGACCACAGCTTGGTTGGAGGTCCCTTTGTGACGGCAGTTTGTCCTGCACGTGCAGAAGCTCTTCACTGTGTGGCGGAAAGAAGTAGCTCTAACAACAAGCCAGTGTTACTGAGCAACACGTGGGAATGATCACTGCACATTAACTCAAGTGTGGCCACCACGGTAGGCAGGGTCACGGCATCCGGGGAGCAGAAATAAGGCGCTCCCAAATGTAACGGCCGGTCGTGGTCCCATCTCCACCGTGCAGGATGTTCTGCGACCCAGACTCGGTGTCGTCCATTACTGCTAACTTCATAATCACCCAGCTCAAGCTAATAGCCTCCCATGACCTAAATGAAGACGAACACGACAAAAGGAAAGCAAGAGCACCACTAACAACAGCTGAGTTATCTAGTGAGCTGGAAACCTGAGGTAGCAAGCTGAGCACAACAAGTTCAGCTCATTAGGACTCCACTTACATGACCCCACTTGACACACGAGTCAACCTTCTGCCGCCTTTGTCTTTTGTGTGTCGTGATTATCTTGCACAACACAAAGAACAATGGCAGCTTGATGGGACAATCCTATGAAGGCAAGATGCAATGGTACAAGAGATGGCCCCAAAACACGGACTTAGTCAAGTCAAGTTTATTTGTATAGGCCATGATCACGAATCTGCCCCACTGGGCTTTACAGCAACACAACATGCTGTCCTTACACCCTGGCATAGGATAAGGAAGACCTCCCTAAAACAAACAAACAAACAAACAAGCTAACAAACAAACAAACAAGCAAATAAACAAATAAATCCCTTTAACGGGGAGAAAAAGCAGGAATAAACCTCAGGGAGAGCAACAGAGGAGGATCTCTCTCCCAGGACTGACAACGAGCAATGATGTTGTGTTTACACAATGTACACAACACAACACTGGAAGAGGATAACACAATTATAATGGAATTATAAGATACATGAAGAATATGATGATGAGGATTCCAAGCAGTGTCCAGATGCCACCGGAACAGCCCAGGACTTGAGCCACGTGACCACCACCACCACCACCACCACCATGTAGACCTGACAGATGGACAGACTACACGTGCACACGGGGGAGTCTGACGTCACACCATTCAACCACGCGGGAGAAGAGACAAGAAACACAAAACATGAGTCACACATGATGACTAATGATGTGACATTTCCTTAATGGCTCGAGTAGGACTTGTAGCATTCAAACCACACGCGTGTTGTGTTCATGGCTGTAAGACTCCATGGACATACAAAGTGCCTTTCCTGCCAAGATGGAGATTGTTTTGTGAGAGCAGGTTGGCCATAAAGCAGCAAGAACAAAACCTCTCATATGTTGCCCATCACTGCCATTTTCCTTAACTTGTACATTATCTGACTTGAACCGTTATGACTTAAGGTTAAGCTAACCTCACTGTGACTTTATACACAATCTCTGTCTCGTCACAGACGATGCGCATGCGCACGTTCAGGCACCTGCAGCGGTCACCCGCCGTGGCCAAGTCATTGTACAACACCACCACCTACAGGTGAGGAGTGGAAAGAGATTTTTTTAAATTGTGCTTCATTTTTCAAGCTGCATCCTCTCTCTCTCTCTCTCTCTCTCTCTCTCTCTCTCTCTCTCTCTCTATATATATATATATATATATATATATATATATATATATATATATATAGTACTGTGCAGTGTTTTGCTACGGCGTGCCATGACGGCTTGACAACATGTGGAACAATGCATATCACAACAGGACTGGACAGAAAGGTCTCTTTAAGGACAGTACCCAAATGATTTGGAGGATTTCCAAATGTATTAAGTGACGTGTTGTCTGAACTTCATCATTCAGTATCTGCAGGACTTTTACACACTGAACCCTTCAGAATTGACCATTTTGTCAATGACAAAGCAATGAAATGAGAACAGGTGTGGAGCCTAAATCTGCTGTATCTCCATCCATTACTACTGCAAAACATAATACCAATGAAGAAGAATCACAGCCATAATCCCATCAGCTGGGCTGTTTCTAATGACATGTTAAAGGCTACAGGGCTGTGATGGACTACTGTATAAGCCTGTCCAAACAGCTGGGCTTGGTTCTGGGTAAAAGGGTCATTTTATTCTCCTCAGGTGTGATGGTGTGTTTCTTTGACCCAGCAATGTAAGGTGTGCAGTGACTCAGAGAAGTCTTGTGGCCCCATCGGGCCCGGAGACGGTCCTGGAGGGGAAGGACCTGACCTTGTCCTCTACGTCAGTGGGCTGTGTTTCTTTATTTTACACATGTTAAAAAGACACAATGTGTAACTGGAAAGACAATGTGAAGGAGAGTTGCCTAGAAACCCTCAGGGGGCTTGAAAAGTGGCATTCTGCAGGCGGCACACTGCAGGACACAACTACAGCAAGGCAGGACGCACAATTTATATGTGTCTATCAAGAACTCCACACATGGCAAAAGATGGAGACACAGTTCAGCACAGCACCCGACAACGCTGCAGCCCATAAACACCCATGTTACAGCAGTACAATGGATCAGACATAGTCACAACACACACACACACACACACACACACACACACACACACACACACACACACACACACACACACACACACACACACACACACACACACACACACACACACACACACACAAAGCAAAACAAGTGATATTCATAACAGGCCTTTAAACTTACATGACAAAGGAAAATGGTGGTTGGAGCAGCTTATATAGGCAGACCATATGGAAAATGGCCACCAGAGGGCGCTCTGGGCAGCAGGATATTGTAGCCTATGCAGTCTACTGCCAGCTAGAAGCAGAGCTTGATAGGTCAGCACACACACATACAGTGCCACATTCACCACTGTTCAATGTCTCTCCATGTGGAGAGAATGGCTCCACTGTGGTTCTCTGGAGTCCCAGAGACTTGCAGATGGCTTTGTAGCCCTTTCCAGACTGAGATACCTCACCACTTTGTTTCTCTCCTCTTCTGGAGGTTCTTCTGATAGCAGCATAGTGTGCTGCCTGGTGACACCTTGTAGCTACGTCACATTGATGGTCAGGTTTTATAGAAGTGGTGTTTAGCCTCAACAGGGCTGCAGGCATCAAGCCTGGGTGTGTCTGCTCCACCTGAACCCAGTGATCCATGACATTTGCTTCGTTGGTTGATGGAGCAACTAAGGGGGCAATTACTTGTTCCCACAGGGTCAGTTGGTGTTGGATAACCGTTCTCCTTAAATAGATAAAATGAGCATTTAACAACTGGATTGTGTGTTTACTCGGGTTCTCTTCGTCCTATTACATTTTGTATGAAGATCTGAATCAAATAAGTTTGACAAATATGCCAAAATAGAGGAAACCAGGAAGGGGCAAATCCTTGTTCATGGCACCGTAGATAGGGCAGCTCATATTTGTCCACAAAAGAAGTCCCCACGAGAGCAGTTTGAGTTGGATCATGAATAGTATTTCTATAAATGTGTGTGAACGGTACGAGCTCAAAGTCAACAACACCACAACATGACAACACGTGTATTAAAGAGACAACTCCTTATGGTTTTAGGAACGTTTTTAGACTCTTTCTCATGTCAATAATCCAAGATCATTTCTTCTTCATCTAACTTGGCATTAGTCACAGAAGGTGGTGGTGACTACTGTAATAAGTGGCTGGAGCACACACAAGACGGTGTGTCCTCACAGGACATGATATACACATCTGCTACTAACAGCAGTCTCACCAGGAAGCTCATTTGCATAGAGAGGACACTTCTTATTTGAAGGACATGCTTCAGTGCTCATGAAACCTTTATAACTCTGCAAGTCCAAAGCAAAGCCACCAACACTTGTTCATTGTGACAGCAAAGGTAAAAACCATGTGTTGGAGCAGCATTTTCATCCTGACATGTGCTGCCTTTATTCAAGGTAAGACCGGCAGAGATGATTCACTGTCTTCCTTGTTTTCCTCATCTCAACTTTTCCTCTCCTGAAAGAACTTTCTCTGATCTCACCAGTTTGTGTTTCCCCACCTGCACATTGTTTCTACCAAGTCCCTGTTTGTGTTTTACACTGTTGAGTTTCAGTTAAAACAACACCTGAAAAAAGGAATTCTATGTGTTTATGTGATGTAATGAGTAACACATCTGTCCTTTCACAGAGATTTCCAGATGTACATGTGAGACAATGAAGGCCTTCACTTTCAGTCTGTTTGTGTGTTTCTGTTTTCAGGATCAAGCAGTCAGGTCACTGTGACTCAGACTCCTTCAATGAAAGCTGCCAATGTAGGAGGATCAGTCAGTCTGGCATGCAAACTGAGTCAACCACCTAGTACTTATAACAGCAATCCACGTATCTCCTGGTACCAACAGAAACCTGGAGAAACTCCTAAACTCCTCATTTATTACGCAAACACTCTTCAGTCAGGAACTCCATCGAGGTTTAGTGGCAGTGGGTCTGGGACTGACTTCACCCTGACCATCAGTGGAGTCCAGGCTGAGGATACAGCAGTTTACTACTGTCAGAGTTACCACTATATCAATAGTCAGGATGTGTTCACACGGTGATAGAGAGCCGTACAAAAACCTCCCTCTGTTTCACAGTGACTGATCTGCCAGCTGGGACATACGGTAAGCTCTATAACAACAACATCACCATTAATAACCATAATGATAATGATAATAATAATAGTACTAATAGTAATAATAATAACAAAAATATAATTGTAGTAATATGTTTTTCGTGGTCTTCTTCTAATATATGGTATTAGTTGCATTGTCTGTTTCTCTATTTTATTATTGTTATTGTATTACTGGTTTCATACTAATGCACAAATAAAACAAATATTAAATATTCTTTTCAAATTTCTCAGTTTTGTCAGTGTTTCTCTTTTGTTGTCCTCACATCTGTATACATCCTATGATCACAAAAAAAGTACCATTTCAGTAAAATGGAAAGTAAATCCTACATGACATGAAACTGTGAGATTTACTTTGAAAAATTACTGAATCCCCCAACCTCTGAAACCAGAGTTTAGCCTCCTCAGAAAATGGACAAAATAAATGTGGTCATCCATTGATAAAAGTCGGTGCTTCACACAATATGTTTAGAAAACTGCTGATTTCACAGTTTTCAGTCACGTTGCCTTGTTGTTTGAGAGCAATGTAAAGAATCATGATTTTAACCAAATATAACCTGATGCACCAACATGTTTAATGATGTGTTCACCTACATGGTGCAATAATTAAATCAAATGATCATTAATGGTGTGATTATCACCTTCTTTAAATAAATTAACATAAAACTGCCACAACAAGTATGTAAGTAAGAATTTGCCACTTAAAATATTTTCGTTGGTTTTGTGTACAAAATAATCTCCTATTGACATGTCGAGTGGATTTTTTTTCTATCAAGTTGTATATTTATTTAGTGGTAATTATAAAACGTATAATCAAATTTAAAATTAAAATAATTCCTTGAAAAGTTATAACTTACAATATATTTTGTTCAGTTTTGAAAGCACAAGTTTTACTTAACAACATTGAGAATTTGTTGCCCAAATATCTTTTCAAAATATCATCCTGACATTTATTTAAAGTTTAATAAAAGCAGTCATATTTTAGAATGACCTAATTTTTCTTTTGGTTTTTATCATTTGTCAATGTTGTGTCCAATTTTAACATTTCTGGTGTTAAAACTATTTGGTTGTATTTGTAGTGAGAAAGAGTCTCAATCCCAAGGGAAATGTTTTTTGGAGGAAACAGAAAACACTGGAAATAATTAACAATAACAATAATAATAATAATAACAATAACAATAATAATGGGGTATGGGGTACCAGGACAGTTGCTACAAGCCATCCGGTCCTTGTATAACCAAAGTGAGAGCTGTGTCTGCATTCTCGGCACAAAGTCAAACACGTTTTCAGTGGGTGTCGGACTCCGCCAAGGTTGTCCCTTGTCTCCGATTCTGTTTGTGATATTCATGGACAAGATCTCAAGGCGCAGCCAAGGTGAGGAGTGTGTCCGTTTTAGAAACCTCAGAATTGCGTCTCTGCTCTTAGCAGATGATGTGGTTTTGTTGGCTTCATCAGAACGTGACCTCCAGCGAGCACTGGGGCGGTTTGCAGCGGAGTGTGAAATGGCCGGGATGAGAGTCAGCACCTCCAAGTCTGAGGCCATGGTCCTCTACCGGAAAATGATGGATTGCTTCCTCCGGGTTGTGGATGAGTTGTTGCCTCAAGTGAAGGAGTTCAAGTATCTCGGGGTCTTGTTCACAAGTGTGGGTAGGATGGAGCGGGAGATTGGCAGGCGGATGGTGCAGCATCAGCAGTAATGTGGACGTTGTACCGGACCGTTGTGGTGAAGAAGGAGCTGAGCCGGAAGGCAAAGCTCTCAATTTACCAGTCAATCTTCGTTCCAACCCTCACCTATGGTCATGAGCTGAAATGAGTTTCCTCCGTAGGGTGTCTGGGCTCAGCCTTAGAGATAGGGTGAGGAGCTCGGACATCCGGAGGGAGCTCAGAGTAGAGCCGCTGCTCCTTCGCGTAGAAATGAGCCAGTGGAGGTGGTTCAGGCATCTGATTAGGATGCCTCCTGGGCGCCTTCCTTTGGAGGTTTACTGGGTACGGCCAACTGAGAGGAGATCCCGGGGTAGACCCAGAACTCACTGGAGGGACTACATGTCCAATCTGGCCTGGGAACGCCTTGGAAACCCCAGGAGGAGCTGGAGGACGTTGCTGGGGAGAGAGACATCTGGAGTGCCCTACTCAGCTTGTTGCCAGTGCGGAGAAGCGGCTTATGATGAATGAATGATAATAATAATAATAATAATAATAATAATAATACATTGAGGTTGTGCCCAAACATTATGAGCAGAGCGGATCATAAAACAGAAGTTGCCGTGAGAAAGGGAAAGTCCAGTTAAACATTTATTTGGCCACGGTAAAGCAAACGCTTATTTTCAGCGTCAGTGTGAAGACAACAGTTCTTTATCAGTAGCAGCTAAACAAAGGCAGGTCTGCATGGAGGAGACTCTGTGCATCAGTCCCACTCGGTGGTTTATAAGGACAGACTCAACTCCTGTCACTCAGTGACACCCATCACACCTACATGTATCTCATCTGCATGTGTAGCACTGTAGATGTTGACAGTTGACTAGGACCAGTTCTAGGTTCCTAGGAGCAGTTTATAACTAGCATCAAATGATTGCAGACCACAGACCAGGGATAAAGTTTGAACTACCGGCTTGTTTTTACGTATATAAAGAATTGTAAACACAGACAGAGAAACATACACAATTACACAATAACACAGTGAGAATGGATACATTCCTTGAAACCTCTTGTTTTATGATTTAACACTTATTAAACCACTATTTTGACTTTCAGATAATTTAGATAGATATTTTAGTTCTAATTTAGGATCCTTTTAATTCTAATTTGAAGTTATCTCTTGTTTGAGTTGACAAATTATGTTAATTTGTTTTATGTTCTATTTTGTTCCATTAGGCCTTTAAGTTTCGGTTCTAATTTCCATTAACCTAAGTTACTTAACCAGTAAATCAGAATGCCAAAAGTAACACACAATTACATTACCCCATGAGCAGTATGAACGAGTAATACACTCAGCCGATACAGCAATTAACAATACAATATCAGATCAAAAATCAAAATCAATAATCAATGTAGGCTATAATCCGTCCTCTTTGGAAAGTCCATTGTTGGTCCACTGAGTCCAACTGTGTTTTGCAGTAACAAACTGGAAATGTCAGTCCTACCACAATCCAGGTGCTCGAATCTGTAGGCTGCTGTCCTGAGAATGAGCCGTCTGAAGCCGCAGACAGACCACGTGGATCCAGCAGGGCCCCTATAGGTGGCTCGCCATCTTGGGTGATGAAACACCAAGCGCGATCTTCCCAATCCAAGAAAAACCCCTGGCCTGCATTATAACAGGCACATCACACATGCAAAGACACTAGTTTTCATATCTCTCAATAAAATAACCAAAAGAAAACAACAGAAGTACCGACTGACATGGTCAATCTACCCACCGCTAAAACGTGACGCAGTGTAATGTCTGTGCTAATACACCATGCTGCTGCTGCAGCCCAGCTGGAAGGAGCTAGCTTAGCAACTCGGTTTGCACAAAAGAAACATACATTCTGAATTCGGTTCACAAAAGAAACACGTAGCTCCTCAATAATCTTTACACAAGTTATGATCCCCAACATAACGGAGCTACTTAGAGCTTTAACTAGCCTATGCACACACACATTGAAAACGGACAAGTTGGGCTAGTTAGCAGGTGACTCACCAAGTCCTGGACGACACTCGGACACAACACAAACCCAGGGCTCGGAGGAGGACCAGACCAACAAAATACTCAACTTGGATAAAGAAAGAACCAATTGTAGCTCGCTGCTATTTCAAAGTAGAATCTTCTATCTCTCGTTCCAGTGGCTTCTCTCAAGCGCTTGCCTGGCGTTCTGGAACCTAGCTGCTTCTGGGACGCCCTCCCTCTCGAGCAAGGCAGCTGATTGGCTAATCAGCACTGCACGCGCTGCGTTCAAGAAATAGCAGTCTGAACCAACACTATGAATAGGAATTTATTGGTACCATGAATTACTTATCTACTGTTCACTATTTACTTGCAAAACGAATAACTATGATTATTTACCTATTTATTTATTATGATTCAACTGTGATTATATGTAGGTTATTTTAACCTGGGTTACACATGTGCGTCTTGACTCTCACATGTTACAGCGCAGGTAAGTGATCTTTTAAATCTGTACTTCATTCTGCTGGTTCATTGTCTGTGTTGATAGCTGTCTTGTTAAGACAATGTGAGTTATCTCTCTCATCCTCCATAAACTACCATCACAGCTAATATATGAAACTCAGCTTATTTTCCATGTATGTGTAGCGAATTCGGGGGGCAGTCTGGGAGACCGTCGCCACAGCCGGGACGCGAACACGAAAATAAATGAAACAAATGAAAAGCACAAAGTTAGTTGCCACCAAACACAACATCTGTAGCTAGTAAATGTGATTAGCCTAGCTAACACTCACAAGTACAGCGTTTTACAAGGTCCTCCCCCACGTGGTGTGATGGATGCCCAACTCTGCTTGGCTATCCGTTACACATGGAAACGCTCTAACGATAAATCTGCGAAGATCACACAGTATAACATTACAATCGGCAACAGATCTCACATATTACATCTAACACAGCATTATTAACATGAATCTTTCCATATGTTCTGCATTAGACACCATTTAACATAGAACGTTACCTCTTTTACAAGCTCTTAGAAACACAGCCGACCACTCCTGCGTATTTGAGGAAGGGAACAAAAAACCCGGAACTTCCGGTTTAATCTCCGCTGTTCTAGCTGGCGCTGGGGGGGGATCCACAAGGCACAGCGCCCTCTGGTGGTTTTTTACTTTAGAAATCAATCCCCACCCGGCTACATATGTAAATATTCACAGTGTATGATCTGGCATGTTAATGTAATATTCTAACTCATGTACACTCCGTAACGGTCATGGTTGTGTGGTCTGGACCATCGGGGCTCGCCTGTTCTCCATCCCCTGATTGGTGTTTCTGTTCACCTGCGCCCCATTTGCCTGAGTAACCTTGATTGGGGTGTTTCTGATAATCACACCAATGAGAGTTGATTTGTTTGGGCATCATGACAATCAGCTGGAAATCATGTCACTCCATGGCACATGGGTGATACCAGCCATGTGCCATGGAGTGCCATGTGCGTGCAGGTTTTTCTCCCCAACCCAACACTGCTGTACTTCAGATGAGTTCACTGACCACACACCTTCAGCCAAACACAGGAGGAATGGTCAGTGAGCTCAGCAGCTGTAGTGTTGGTCTGAAAGAAAACCTGTGTACACACAGCTCTTCATGACACATGGTTGAGTGCCACTGTCGTACGATCTGAATCTCCAGCTATATAATAACCTCCTCCCTCCCTCCCGACCCATTTCCCCAGTCTCACACGATCCTCTTCCCCTTCCTCACCTGTTGAGGGCCAATCAGGGCCTGATGAGGTCTGGCCCCGTGATCAGCCATTAGAGGAAGGTGAGGAAGAGGAGGAGTCCGCTTTAGTTGAGTACAATGACCCCTGTACAGAGCAGGACCCTCCCTGGGCTCCAACAACCTACCTTGAGAAAGGTAGAGGATTTACGAAGAGACTGATCCTAAAACCAGATGCTAACCATCAGCACAACATATGGACCAAGCGAGACAACAGCTGGGATGAGAGTAAAGAACAAAAGAAGATGAACATCGCAATTTCGATGCTTAAAGCAGCCAATATGTCAACACCATGTCATCATTACGAGATTAGATCTTATCCAGCACAAAAGACATGGAATTGTTATTATTGTGTTTTTTCTCATTATTATTGTTGTTAATAAATATAGTAGTGGCAGTGTTGGTGGTGGTAGTAGTAACCACAGTAGAACTAGTAGTAACAGACCTAACGATGTGATTATTATCACAGTCTATTTTCTTTATTAGTGGGAGTAGTGGTCACAGCAGTAGTTATAATGGTAGTGTCTCTCGTAGGAGCAGTGATAGCTGTGTTTGTAGTACTTAGCTTTAATAGTACTAATAATTAGTAATAATAGTGGTAGTATAAGCACTGTGAATATTACTTGTACTACAAGTTGTTAATGTTATTGTTGGTTTACTGTTAACCAGCAGCGTGCTTAACTGCGTGTTTGTCTCCCTCTAGCGGTGGCCATCTATGACTACATGGCTTATCAGGAGGACGAGTTGTCCTTCCAAGAGGAGCCATTATCTGTGTAATCAAGAAAAACGAGGATGGCTGGTATGAAGGTGTGATGAACGCCACCACAGGCCTGTTTCCAGGAAGCTACGTTGAGGCCATCACGCACTACGCTGACTAAGGGGGAGGGGGGGTGTCTTTCTGTCTCCAGCTCACTTTTCACTTTATCTTCCTTTTTCTGGTGTTTCCACTTTTCTGTCCTCGCGCTGTCGACTGCTCTTTTTCTCCTCCTCTCTTTCATTACCGTCACGTCTCTTTCTCACTTTGTGCCTTGCTGTCTCGGTCTTCACCCGCTCCCAGACTCACCTTGACCCCTCATCTTTGCTTGTGACCCTCCCAGCCTGGTGTAAAACAACCAAAAGTATCTGTATTTCATGGGGATGCACTTGTCATCACAGCCTTGACTAGAAGTGTTGCCTCTCTTGTCCTGCGGGGACCAAAAAGAAGAAGGTCTGTGTTAGTTAGTAGTGAGAAGTAGTGAAAAGGCTGGTGGATATGAGGCCTGCCAGTGTTGCGTTAGCCAAGCCATCATTACACAAGTCATAGTATTTGTATTGTTTCCCCCAACCATCGTTTATCAGTTAGATTATTTTTTTGCTGGAGGTGTTACTGAATCATCAGTAGGACACCTTCCTACCAAACTTCCAAGCCCTACGCCTCTGCTGCTGGTCATCCTTGGTAAACATCTTGAGGTCATCAATGTAGAACAAATGGGTCAGTTTGCCTTTCTGTGATTTGTACCCATAGCTGCTGTTGTTCAGTGGACTGCTGAGTGTTGCTAGTGCAAGGCAAAAGAGCAGTGGTGATAGTGAGTCCCCTTGGAAGATTCCACTTCTGATGTTGATCGGTCTCGATGTTAACGACCCCTCTGCATGATGGAGATTCAGGGTGGTCTTCCAGGTCTTCATGCTCTCCGTGATTAATTTGACAGTTGTTGGGCAGACTCTGTGGATCTTGAGGCTCTTCTCTATCCAGGAGTGTGGCATGCTGTCAAATGCCTTCCTGTAGTCAATCCAAGCTGCTGACAAGTTCTTTTCCTTCGATTTGACCTCTTGCAATATGGCTTTATTGAGGAGTAGCTAATATTATTATTATTATTATTATTATTATTACTATTAGTATTAGTATTGCTGTTATTATTATTATTATTATTGTAATTGTTATTATTATTATTAGTAGTAGTAGTAGTAGTAGTATTGCTGTTATTATTATTATTATTGTAATTGTTATTATTATTATTATTAGTAGTAGTAGTAGTATTGCTGTTATTATTATTATTGTAATTGTTATTATTATTATTATTAGTATTAGTATTGCTGTTATTGTAATTATTTTTATAATTATTATTATTATTAGTAGTATTGCTGTTATTATTATTATTATTATTATGAGAAAAAGCGATGCTTGTAAGACCAACGTTGACTAGTTCTTTTTTTTCGATTTGACCTCTTGCTATATGGCTTTATTGATGAGTAGCTATACTTCATCTTCGTCTTCTTGTTCTTCTTCTTCTTATTATTATTATGGACTGTGGGAGGAAACCGGAGCCTCCAGAGGAAACCCATGCAGACACGGGGAGAACATGCAAACTCCACACAGAGGACGACCCGGGACGACCCACCAAGGTTGGACTACCCCGGGGCTCGAACCCAGGACCTTTTTGCTGTGAGGCGACCGTGCTAACCACTGCGACACCGTGCCACCTATTATTGTTATTGACATTGTTATGATTGGTATTATTGTTGTTGTTGTTGTTGTTGCCATATAAACCGACTTACGGCAAGTTGCAGATTTTTTCTTTATATTTTTCTCAGGTTTTGCAGTAATGACCAAACAGCAGCAGGATAAACGGTTTGGATGATCGATGGGTGGATAGATGATGGATGGATGGGTGGATGTGTAGCCGGGTGGTAAATCTGTTAAATATGTTAAATGATTTTCCACTTAAATTTAGTATAGTTTAACTGTTAATATATGTAATTGTTACACTGTCAAGCCATGTAAAATGTCATTTGATGTATTTAAATTGCGAAGCAGATTGTGAGTGTATTTTTATAGTTTTGGTGGTCATTGCATGTTTTGACCAGTAAGTGGCAGTGTTGCGGACTTTTATTGTAACTCCGTGCAAGTCGTCCAAGTGCATCTTGGGTACTCTTTCTGCAAGTTATCCAAGTGCATCTTGGGTATTCTTTCTTTTTTTTCTTGTGTGAAGCACCTGAAGATTGCGGTGTGACGGTGCTCTGACTCCGTAGTAAGTAAGGGTAAATATCTTGTGAAATATACCTGTAACATTATTCCAAACAATATTGTATGTCGGTAATTTGACAAGATGGTTTGATTTAGACGCCACTGGAGTTGATGTTCGGTGATTTTGGGCGCGAGCCGTCGACCGCTGTTCGCCATTGCAGGCATGACAAGTTAATGTTGGCGTGCATAAAGCCACACCATGCCATTGTATTTGGGCAGTAAGGGAAATGTAAAGGTTTTATATGCATTTTAATTCTGTTTAAAGGTAACTGACAGAGTGAGAAGTTGCGCGATCTTCAGGAAGTTCCACATGTCTTTGTTAAACCCTGTTTAACATACATAGTCCACTGCCGTATTTTGCACCGTATGTTGTATTTTGTATTTATTATTTTCCTTTTAAAATCTTTTCTGTTAAACTTGCCACATCTGTGAACATTTATGAGCTGTTTGCTCGAAAGACACAGGAATTTAGGCACTCAGTAAAACGATCTGCATTCGAAGGTTCAAACAATAAAATTAAAGCTACAAGAACCCCGGAAGTAATTGTGTCCTGTGTGGTATCTAATTCCACGGGCTACATAATTTTGGTACCAGGAGTGGGGTGTAGCTAAAACCTTTTTTTTTAAAAAATTGGCAACAGAGTGGCTTATTTTTACTAAAAAAAAAAAAATACGGCAGTGGTGAAAATTGCTGGTGACGTCCGTTGGTGTTGAGTCTGAAGCCATCCTGCTGTGGAGGTGGTGACCAGCGAGAGACGACGTGGGGGGCTCTACGAGGTTCTGGTGCTTCCTGTTTCACACGACTCAGCCGTACCAGCGTGGAGGACTCCAGCGCTAACTTCAGCTACAAAGACCAAGATCCAGCAAGGCTCCAAGTTAAAGACTGTCCTTGTAGTATCCTTGAACCAGGTTTTGAACTAAATATCCTCATTTATACTGGACTGAGTAAAGATTAATATATCATTATGTCTAGTGATTCTGGTGATGAAGGGAGTTCACGTAATGATAATGGCCACACCTCAGGTGGCATAATGGGTATAGGTGAAGGTGCTACAAAAGAAATGCAGACCACCATGCAAGAGCTCGCCAGACTGCGAGATGAGCTCACCAGGTTAAATGGTGAAGCAAGGGCTCAGAGAGCAAGTGGTAACAGTGCACCCACACGTTCATACATCTACGTTCCAAGAGAACGCCAGATCCAAGCATTTAGTGGGGAGTGTGGTACAGACAGGAGATCTGTCGAAGAGTTTATTGAAGAGGTTGAAAGGGTTTTAAGATACAGAGAGCAAACAACAGAAGAACAATGTGACTATGTACTATCTCTATTGCGTGGCCCTGCATTGGAAGAGGTGCGACTATGCATGAGGGGTCAGTCAGTGGGGCCCAGTGATTTATACTCTTAGCTGAGCAATGCATTTGGGGAAAAGCGCAGTTCCACACAGCTTTTGCAGACCTTTTACAACCGTAACCAAACTGATGGAGAAGACCTCCGTGACTACTCCCATGCACTATCCCAGATTTTGAGCTCTGTAGTGAAACAGTCCACAGATGTAATACCTAATGAGAAAACTGCTCAGAGACCGGTTTATTGAGGGTTTAAGAGAAGCAGCACTCAGGCGTGAACTCAGGAAAATGGTTAGGGACAAACCAGAGAGCAGTCTTCTAGATGTGAGGAACGAGGCCCTCCTGTGGGAGATGGAGGACAGCAGGTCTCATCGTCCCAGGGTCATAAAGAGCAACCAAATTACATCAGAGGTTCCAGAAACCCAGTGCTCTACTATTAAAACAAACAATGACCAAGTTCCTGCAGTAAATGATGTTCGGAGAGCAGTAGCCCATCAGGAAAAACAGCTAGCAGAGTTAGGCAAAACACTCGCTGATCTAGCCTTTGCTGTAGGTGAACTGAGTAAGCGCAGCACTCAACAGACATTCCTAGAACCCAAGCCACGACCTAGACCCCAGCCAAAGTTCACACCAGATGGTCAGCCTATCTGTTTCAAGTGTAGAGGCATAGGTCACATTGCAAGAAAATGCTCACAGGCCAGAGGGGGTCAAGGGGACGCAATACCTAGTTCTTATGTAGTGCAGGAAAACTCGCACCCTCAGTTGTCATGAGCCACACAACTCGAGGGGAGGAAGCTGGCTCACCAAAAGAGACTCCAGACAGAAGCAGGTTCTTAGAGCGTGCAGTCGGAGAATGTAAAACTGTTGAGGTGAAACTACAAGGTGTTACAGTGTCCTGCTTACTTGACACTGGTAGCCAGGTCAGTACAATTTCTGAGAGTTTTTTCAGGGAACACCTGTCAGTGAAAGGCGAAGACATTCACCCGGCATTTGAGTGGTTAAAGATCACTGCAGCTAATGGATTAGACATACCCTATATGGGCTATGTGGAGCTTGATGTAGAAGCCATGGGTCTGACTATCCCAGAGCGAGGTTTTCTGATAGTTAAAGATTATGAACACTCTTCCTCTGTTCCAGGTCTAATAGGGATGAACATTGTCAAAAAATGCAGAGAGCTAGTACACACTGAGTTTGACACCACACTGCAGGAGAGGTTTGACTCAAACTGGAGAGAGGCGTTTAATCATCTTCATGCAGTACATGCAACAGACAGACTCTCTTTCGCTAGGGTAGCTGGTAAGGATGTAGTCCATATACCTGCTTCATCTGCTGCTACAGTTATGGCTAGGGGACTCAGGACCGTGAGTGAGGATGGTTCTTTTTTGTTGCTGGAGTCTGTGGGTGTCCCCGTTCCTGGAGGTTTGGTTGTTGTGCCTACTTTGGTTTCATCGGGCAATCACATTTTTCCAATCCGAGTCATGAACATGTCTGATGAAGATATCTGGCTAGGGCCACGGACTAGGCTAGGGGTTTTGACTCAGGTAGACTGTGTGAAAAGTGATGAGCTTTGTGAGGTACAGTTCCAGAGAATCTCAGCAGACACTGAACAAGTGAGTATCAGTGAACACCCCGAAACACCGACAGATGTGCAGGAAATTCTCGGCAAGCTCAATTTTTGTGGTAGCCCAGAACAGCAAGCACAGCTGACTTTGTTACTGGAGAAATACTCTTTTGTGTTTGCAACAGAAGATGAAGATCTAGGCCACACTGACAAAGTACAACATGAGATCCATCTGACAGATGACATACCTGTAACACAGCCATACAGACGAATCCCACCCACACAGTACAGTGAAGTCAGGGAACATATTGGCAAGCTGCTTAAAAAAGGGGTCATTCAAGAAAGCTCTAGTGCTTATGCTTCGCCCATAGTACTAGTGAGAAAGGCAGATGGTTGTCTGAGGCTATGTGTTGATTACAGGAAACTCAACTCAAAGACAAGACGTGATGCATTCCCGCTCCCGAGAATTGATGAGAGTTTTGATGCGCTGAGAGGGGCAAAGTTCTTTTCGACCATAGATCTGGCGAGCGGATACCACCAGGTAGCTATGCATGAGAGAGATCGGACTAAGACTGCATTTACTACACCGTTTGGTCTGTATGAGTACGTGATAATGCCTTTTGGTGTTTGTAACGGTCCAGCTACATTTCAGAGACTTATGCAAGTTACTATGAATGATCTCATTTTTCAGATACTCCTGGTCTACCTAGATGACATCTTGGTTTTTTCAGAGACATTTGAGCAGCATTTGGAGAGACTTGAGACTGTGTTTAAGAGACTGGCAGAGACGGGCCTTAAGGTGAAGTTGCAGAAGTGTGCTTTTCTACAACAGTCATTAAAGTTTTTGGGTCATCAGGTGTCAGCAGAAGGTATAGGAACTGACCCCTCCAAGGTCTCTGCTGTTAAGAACTGGAAGGTCCCAACCACTGCCAAAGAGCTGCAGTCGTTCTTGGGTTTCTGTAGTTACTACAGGAGATTCATTCGAGGCTTCTCACAGATTGCCGGGCCACTGCATGACCTAGTCAACAAATGTTCAGGTGTGAAAAAAAACAGGGGAAGTAGGTCACCAGTTTTGTAATATGTGGACACCAGAGTGTGACTTCCTTTGAGCAGTTAAAGGAAAAACTTACCTCTGCTCCCATTTTGGGTTTTGCTGACTTCACACAACCATTCGTAGTTGAGACAGATGCTAGTCAGCATGGATTAGGCGCTGTATTGTGTCAGCAGCAAGGTGACACCAGACGTGTCCTAGCATATGCTAGCCGCAGACTACGCCAGGCTGAGAAGAATGACCGAAATTATGGTAGCATGAAGTGGGAGTTGCTTGCCTTAAAATGGGCAGTTGCTGAAAAATTCAGGGGTTACTTGCTTGGTTCAAAGTTTGTTGTCCTGACTGATAACAATCCCCTCTGCCACCTCAAGACAGCCAAGTTAGGTGTTATATAGCAGAGGTGGGTAGCGCAACTGTCTGTTTTTGATTTCGAGGTTAAGTACCGTCCTGGTTGCAGTAATGCCGCCGCAGATGCTCTCTCTAGGCAGGAGTTTGCAGGGGAGCCTGAAACAGACCCTGACTCGGATTTTGACGACTGTATCACTGTGTGTAACCTGATTGAGCGAGGAACAGTTCTGGATCCTGGTCTTGTCTCTAGAGGTCTGGAGTGTTACAAAGTGAGACAGATCCATGCTGGGGAGTCGAGGTCTGGTGAGACAGGTACTAAACAGGGCAACACCCCCACACTGCCAGGTTATACCAGAGAGGAGCTGGTAGGTTTTCAGGCCGGTGACCCCACCCTAAAATAGTTTAGGGCATTTTGGGATCGGGAGAGGAGGCCATGTCCCAGAGAGAGAGCAGCCCTGTCTAGTCAAGTGAAAAGATTGTTGAAACAATGGAGATGCATACAAAAAAGAGAAGGATTGTTGTACAAGGTTATCACAGACCCACGTCATGGAGAAGTGTGGCAGTTACTCGTGCCTAGTTGTTTGAGGGACCAAGTTCTAGAAAATGTACATAACAACATGGGACATCAGGGCATAGAGCGCACTGTAAACTTGCTAAGAGGGAGGTGTTTTTGGGTAGGGCTATGCGAGGATGTTGAAAGCTGGGTTAAAAACTGCGAGCGGTGCATTTTGACCAAGATGCCTCAGCCAAAAATCCATGCTCCAGTTCAGGCATTCCTGGCCTCCCGACCTCTAGAAGTGGTGGCTGTTGATTTTACAGTGTTGGAGGCAGCTTCAGATGGCCGTGAAAATGTCCTTGTTGTGACCGATGTGTTTACAAAGTTCACACAAGCGTATGCTACCAAAGACCAGAAGGCTGACACTACAGCTAAAGTTTTGCTCAGGGAGTGGTTCATGAAATATGGGGTCCCAGAGAGACTGCACTCAGACCAAGGTCGAAATTTCGAGAGTGAAATTATAGCAGAGCTGTGCAAACTCTATGGGGTTAAAAAGACACGGACAACTCCCTACAGGCCACAGGGAAACGGTCAGTGTGAAAGATACAATCGCACACTCCATGACTTGTTAAGGACACTCCCACCAGAGAAAAAAAAGTGTTGGCCAGAGCATCTGTCTGAAGTAGTATATGCCTATAATCTCACTCCTCATTCCACCACAGGGTACTCGCCTTATTATTTGCTTTTCGGGGTACAGCCACATCTCCCAGTAGATGCTTTATTAGGGCGTGAGTGTGTGTCAGACAGGAAGCAGGATTGGTTGTCTGTTCATCAGGAGAGACTCAGACAGGCACACGAGAGAGCCAGAGAGTACTCAGAGCAGAAGGCAGCTGAGAGGATCTCACTGCAAAATGAGAAGGTGTATTGTCCTCCTGTGGACATTGGTCAGTTGGTTTTCCTATGTCACAGACCCCCAGGTAGACATAAGATTCAGGACACATGGACCTCAACAGTCCAGGGTACCACACACACCGTTGAACCTTTTGAGAGAGGTCCCATTAAAAGAGTTCATAGGTCAGAGTTGCGACCTTATGCAAAACCAGTTCCCAAACCAAGAACTAGAACTAGGTTACAGACCACTACACAGCCTGTAGCTGAGGATGAGCCTGAGTCACCTGAGACTGATTTTGTTATTGTTGAGGAAGTCATCCCTCGCCGGCTTGTGCAAGTACCTAACCTGCCTCTTGCAGCAGAAAGTGTTAGTTTACCTGTGACAGCACCCACAGATGAGAGTGACGGTGAAGGACCTGAGGAAGGTTAATCAGATATGAGAAATTGTGGCACAGAAACAGAATGTGTTAATGATGTGCATCCAGACGTTAGCGACAGTGACTTGCCCATTATTGAAAACAGGGACAGGCCTGCACCAACAGATGATGCTGGTGGAGCAGAACGTAGAACCTATGCACCTAAACCTGCCATTAGGAAAAGCAAGCGGGAAATGGCTGGATCTCATTCAAACCCATTTCATCTGCCAAAGTCAGCCTGTAATGCAGTCTCAGTCAGCACAGACATGGTCTCTAAGGTTTTGACAAGCCTGGGTGCTGCTCTCTTTGAAAAGGCCTTGCAGAGAGTATTTGAGTCAGTTCATGTTTCGTAGTCACCGAGGACGTTGACTATATTTGCAGGGGAGTATGTAGCCGGGTGGTAAATCTGTTAAATATGTTAAATGATTTTCCACTTAAATTTAGTATAGTTTAACTGTTAATATATGTAATTGTTACACTGTCAAGCCATGTAAAATGTCATTTTATGTATTTAAATTGTGAAGCAGATTGTGAGTGTATTTTTATAGTTTTGGTTGTCATTGCATGTTTTGACCAGTAAGTGGCAGTGTTGCGGACTTTTATTGTAACTCTGTGCAAGTTATCCAAGTGCATCTTGGGTATTATTTCTTTTTTTCTTGTGTGGAGCACCTGAAGATTGTGGTGTGACGGTGCTCTGACTCCGCAGTAAGTAGGGGTAAATATCTTGTGAAATATACCTGTAACATTATTCCAAACAATATTGTATGTCGGTAATTTGACAAGATGGTTTGATTTGGACGCTACTGGAGTTGATGTTCGGTGATTTTGGGCGCGAGCCGTCGACCACTGTTCGCCATTGCAGGCATGACAAGGTAATGTTGGCGTGCATAAAGCCACACCATGCCATTGTATTTGGGCAGTAAGGGAAATGTAAAGGTTCTATATGCATTTTAATTCTGTTTAAAGGTAACTGACAGAGTGAGAAGTTGCGCGGTCTTCAGGAAGTTCCACATGTCTTTGTTAAACCCTGTTTAACATACATAGTCCACTGCCGTATTTTGCACCATATGTTGTATTTTGTATTTATTATTTTCCTTTTAAAATCTTTTCTGTTAAACTTGCCACATCTGTGAACATTTATGAGCTGTTTGCTCGAAAGACACAGGAATTTATGCACTCAGTAAAACGATCTGCATTCGAAGGTTCAAACAATAAAATTAAAGCTACAAGAACCCCGGAAGTAATTGTGTCCTGTGTGGTATCTAATTCCACGGTCTACACGACATATTAAAGGCGACCCAAGTAATCCGACATCTCAAAAACCGCTTGATCAAAAAATCTGAAATTTGGTGTACTTATACTTGGACCCATTTGGCTACATTGTCTAAAGTGCTGATTAGCTTGATTACAAAAATGGCTGCCAAACAGCCAATCAAAATTCAGCAGCTAATATCTGCTAGTGTGAACGGCCAATCTTCATGAAATTTGATAGGCTTATTCTTTGTGGCACATAGAAGCCATGTACCAAATATGAAACAGATCGGACACATGGCGGCTGCAATACTGCTTGGACCCCATTAATCGCCGCTTGCGGCTATATTTATTATTATTATTATTATTATTAATATTATTGTTATTATTATTACCATTATTATTATTATTATTATTATTATTATTATTATTATTATTATTATTATTATTATTATTATGTTTAGTATTGTTGTTGTCATTGTTATATTATTATTATTAGTTCTATTATTATATTATTATCATTGTTGTTATAGAGCTTATGTCCCAGCTGGCAGATCAGTCACTGTGAAACAGAGGGAGGTTTTTGTACGGCTCTCTATCACCGTGTGAACACAGCCTGACTATTGATACTATGGAGACTCTGACAGTAGTAAACTGCTGTATCCTCAGCTTGGACTCCACCGATGGTCAGGGTGAAGTCAGTCCCAGACCCACTGCCACTAAACCTCGATGGAGTTCCAACATCTTGACCCCTTTAGTGGGCGAAACACCTCACCATATCCAAAACTCCATTGATTTCGAGGACAAGGTTCAAGGCGTAAAACTGGAACCGGATGAAACCATGGTATCCTACGACGTGACCTCTTTATTCACCTGCATCCCAACCATGAAGGCTTTGGAAACTGTGAGGCAACTTTTGCTACGTGACAACACCCTCCACAATAGGACCAACCTCAGCCCAGACCAGATTTGCCAACTACTGGACCTTTGCCTGAACACTACATATTTCCAATTCAGGGGCCAGTTTTACAGACAGAAACACGGCTGTGCAATGGGCTCACCGGTATCTCCCATTGTGGCCAACTTATATATGGAAGAGGTAGAACACAGGGCACTGAACTTCTTCAGAGGAACACCTCCGAGCCACTGGTTCAGATATTTGGACGACACATGGGTCAAAATCCAAACATAAGAGGTGTAAGCGTTTACCAAACACATCAACTCAGTGGACAAGAACATTAACTTCACAAGGGAAGACGTAAAGTACAACAGTTTGCCCTTCTTGGACTGTGACGTCCACATTGGGGAAGACAGGAGCCTCCACATTGGGGTTTACAGGAAACCTACACACACAGAACAATATCTACTTTTCGACTCACACCACCCTCTGGAACACAAACTGAGCGTCATCAGAACTCTGCAACACAGAGCTGATAATGTGCCCAGCAGCACTCAGGCCCAACGGGAAGAACACAAACACCTGAGGGAAGCTTTAAAAACCTGCGGCTACCCCAGTTGGACCTTTATGAAAACATAACACGTTCCAGAAAGACCAACCAGGTGAGCGATGAGGAGAAGAGGAACACAAGGAATAACATAGTCATCCCGTATGTTTCTGGGGTCTCCAAGAAACTCAGGAGAATGTTTAACAAACACCGCATCCCGGTATACTTCAAACCCAGCAACACACTCCGACAAAGACTGGTTCATCCCAAAGACCGGGTACCACACACCCGGAAAAGCAATCTGGTGTATGCTGTACAATGCAATGAGGATTGCACTGACCTATACATAGGAGAAACCAAACAACCACTACACAAACGGATGGCCCAACAGAGAAGGCCAAACTCCTCAAGACAAGACTCAGCAGTCTATCTACACCTAAAGGAGAAGACACACTCCTTCCAGGACAGCAACATACACATTTTGGACAGGGAAGATAGATGGTTTGAAAGAGGGGTGAAGGAAGCCATCTATGTGAAACTGGAAAAACCATCCCTCAACAGAGAAGGAGGTCTGCCACACCACCTACCTCCCACTTACAATACTGTCCTTTCATCTCTACCCAGGAGACTCAAGAAGCCTTAGCCTCCAAGAACAACAGTCGCTCACTAACGGCTCCAAACGACTCATGACCACTGAATGGAGCACTAACGAAGTCAAAACTAACACCTCCAACGACCGTCGCTGCTTAACATCGGATCACAGAGAGCCATTGACATCAATAGCTCTGATAACGACTCCAAAGAGGATAAATATCTGAGTTTCATCACCAGCCAGTCAGACTAGCTTGGTCTAGTCAGAAAGGCACGAACTGATGAAGCCTCTTGGATGAGAGGCGAAACGTCTTCACGGATATGTACCAAATCCAGCTGCACTCGATTCAATTCCTTTGGACAACCATGACCTGGATGAATGAGAACATTCACAGACTTCCTGTAGTGTGGTATTCTAACACAGGTAGAAGGTTTTCTCTGCAGCATTGTGAGGATGTTTTGGGGACGCTGTTGAGGTAGCAGATTATATAATTTTATTTTATGAAACATTACCACAGTGTCTCAAAATAAAGGAATAACATTCTCACTGCAACATTCATAAAATGTTTGAGGATGCTATTGAGGCTGAGATGATGGAACATTTCCTATAACATGTTCCTGTCATGTGATATAATAACAAGGTCTCGGTCAAGGTCACATTTATTTTTAGAGCAACTCAACACCAAGCCAGGTTTGTGCCAAAGTGCTTTACAACCATCAGAATTGAGCAACAGTAATCATAAAACATAAGTACATACGTACACACATGCATCATCATCATCATCGGCAGTCACTCGAAGCGAGTAGGACTGTCCTCTCAACTGGTTTGTCTACTTGTGGGTCTTCAGATGTTTACAGAGGCAGATCTGCGATCCACATACTTTGGTGCAGTGTGGACAGGGGAAAGTGGTTGGTGGTTGGTGGTGGTGGTTGAGTCTTGTTCTCTGTCTCCTTGTGGTGCTGTGGTTTATTCTCTGCAGCACAGTGGAGCTCCATTTCATGACATGCAGCTACCTCCTGCACGGATTTCTGCCAGGAGCATCTATCCAGTGCAATGTCTTCCCAGGTGCTCGATGTGATGGTGAATTTCTTCAGACTGGGCTTGATATTGCCCTTGAAACGTTTTTTTTCTTTTGCCTGCCGGGAGCTCACTGACCTTCCTTCAGCTGGGGTACAGGATCTCTTTGGGGAGACGTGTGTTGGACATGCGGATGACACGGCCTGTCCATCAGAGTTGGTGCTGCATTATTGTGCTGGTGATGCTAGTCATGTTGGCTTCTTCCAGAACACTGATGTTGGTGCGTCTGTCCTTCCAGCTGATCCTCAGCATCTTTCATAAGGATCTTTGGCGGTATTGTTCCAGGACTCTCAGGTGCCTGCTGTAGGTGGTCCATGACTCTGCTTCATACAGCAGGGTGGGGGGAACCACCCCTCTGTAGACCAGGAGTTTTGTTTGGGCCTTTAGGTCTCGGTCTTCAAAGACTCTTACTGAGTCTGGCATAAGCACCACTGACACAACTCAGGAGATGGTTGACCTCAGACTCGATGTCAGTTTATGAGGAGAGAAGGCTGCCGAAGTAGGAGAAGTGATCAATGTCTTCAATAAACACATGCATACGTATCTCTTTTAAAAGAGTTGTGAGTACACATTTTAATGCAAGCACAAAAACATATACTACACTATGCACTTATGTGTTCCGGATGTGCTGGAAAGTCCGAAATTTCAACTTCTTACTGGAGAACTGGGGTCGTCTGGTCCTTTAAGTTGAAGTGTGAAACTCAGAGCGTTTATTTTCAGTCTGTAGGTCACCAAGATGCACTTATTAGAGCTCAGCAAGTCTGTATAGCATAATAGTACACAGCATTATTCACAATGTCTTCTCTTAAATACATATAACTTTGATTTTCAACATTGAATGGTCTCAAACTTTATGAAAAATAAAAACTGTGTATCAAATGGCCAAACACAAGTTTGAAACATTAATTTACAACACAGCTGATACATTTATTTGGTAATGGGCCAGTTTACATTGCCAAATATTACTGACATAATGCCAGCCATATTAACGTCAGTCTCTTGTGGGTGTCCATATTTGTCCCCTGTTAATTCCAGTCTGGCCACTGGGAGGTGCAGCACTTCTTTGTGTGTCCAACCAGCTAGAATTTCTGACGTCAGACATCAAGTGGAACACAACTTAACTGTTTCAACACAGTTTAAAACAAAAAAGTACCATGATGCAACAGCACATGTGTCCATGCCCCTGTCTTAGACTTAGACTGACTTAGACTTAGACTGAAATGGATGATCCGCAGTGACGACCCCTAACAGGAGCTGCCGAAAGTAGTAGCAGTAGTATTAGTAGCAGTAGAAGTAATAGTAGTAGAAGTAGTAGTAGTAGCAGTAGTGGTAGTAGTAGTAGTAGTAGTAGTAGCAGTAGTAGCAGTAGTAGTAGTAGTAGTAGTAGCAGTAGTAGCAGTAGTAGTAGTAGCAGTAGTGGTAGTAGTAGTAGTAGCAGTAGTAGCAGTAGTGGTAGTAGTAGCAGTAGTAGCAGTAGTAGCAGTAGTAGTAGTAGTAGTTGCAGTAGCAGTAGTAGTAGTAGTAGTAGTAGTAGAAGTAATAGTAGTAGTAGTAGTAGTAGTAGTAGTAGACTGTAGCTTCAGTTAGCACCCAGTCTTGTTCTCGCCTGTTTGTTTCTTATTGGTGCACAGATCTTCTCAGACAATACTTGATTTGGGATTAAGTTCATCTCTGGACACAACAATCAGGAATGTTAGACAATAGCAACTGATTTCAGGGAGGTTATTTGTATACTTGGCGCCATCCTGTGTTTACCTGTGCCCCTGTCCAGAGGGTTACTGGTTGTGTCAGGGAGGGTATCCAGCGTGAGTTTTGTCAAATCGTTTTGCTGATTAAAAAAAAACAAGCAAAATAAATAATAACAATAATAATGATAATAATAATAATGATGATGATGATGATGATGATAATAAAACATTTTATCTGTGGGCACCTTACAGAACACAGTAAAAAACAAGCAGCACTGTATCAGACAGCAGAGCATCAAAACAAAGCAGGTAGACAATAAGAAGTTAACACAACAGATAAGTATAACATCATCATCTGCACCAAACTCAATGAAGCGTGGATCAGACTGAATATGCCAGTTTGAAAAGGTGCGTTTTGAGATGAGATTTGAAGGTTGAAAGAGAGTCAGTCTTGTGACTGTCTTGTGGGAGAGAGGTCCATAGGCGGGGGGCAGAATGACTGAAGGCTCTAGACCCCATGGTAGTCAAGCGGGCCAAAGGTGCAGTGAGTTAGAGAGCAGAAGAGGATCTGAGAGTGTGGGAGGGCGTGTGGATATGAAGGAGTTCAGAAAGATACGAAGGAGCTAGGTTATTAAGGGTCTTAAAGGTGAGGACAAGACCAGACCGGATCTGTCAAGGCCTGGGTTAACAACGGCCTCCATTGATGCTGCGCCCAGTTTCCATCAGTACGATGGAAACTGTAAAATCCACTGTGGTGACCCCTGAGAAACAGGAAACAAGCTGAAAGACAAACAAGAAGATCTGCATATGTAGGGGAGCTTGTATTTGGACATAAATGAAAAACCCTGAGAGAAGTTCTTTTTTCTTCCAGTTTCATCATGAACTGGATTTGTGTTCGAGTGTGTGAACGGTATAATCTGAATATCATGAAATCAAAGCATGACAATTTCACATAACTTCTCAAGGTGTTACGAAGTGTTATAGAGTGTTCTTAATCCAAGATCATTTCTTCTTCATCTAATTTGGCATTAGTCACAGAAGGTGGTGGTGACTACTGTAATAAGTGGCTGTAGCACACACAAGACGGTGTGTCCTCACAGGACATGATATACACATCTGCTACTAACAGCAGTCTCACCAGGAAGCTCATTTGCATAGAGAGGACACTTCTTCTTTGAAGGACATGCTTCAGTGCTCATGAAACCTTTATAACTCTGCAAGTCCAAAGCAAAGCCACTGACACTTGTTCATTGTGACAGCAAAGGTAAAAACCATGTGTTGGAGCAGCATTTTCATCCTGACATGTGCTGCCTTTATTCAAGGTAAGACCGGCAGAGATGATTCACTGTCTTCCTTGTTTTCCTCATCTCAACTTTTCCTCTCCTGAAAGAACTTTCTCTGATCTCACCAGTTTGTGTTTCCCCACCTGCACATTGTTTCTACCAAGTCCCTGTTTGTGTTTTACACTGTTGAGTTTCAGTTAAAACAACACCTGAAAAAAGGAATTCTATGTGTTTATGTGATGTAATGAGTAACACATCTGTCCTTTCACAGAGATTTCCAGATGTACATGTGAGAGAATGAAGGCCTTCACTTTCAGTCTGTTTGTGTGTTTCTGTTTTCAGGATCAAGCAGTCAGATCACTGTGACTCAGACTCCTTCAATGAAAGCTGCCAATGTAGGAGAATCAGTCAGTCTGGCATGCAAACTGAGTCAACCTGCTTATACTGGTTGTAAGAATGGCAGGACACCCTGTATCTCCTGGTACCAACAGAAACCTGGAGAAACTCCTAAACTCCTCATTTACTGGGCAAACACTCTTCAGTCAGGAACTCCATCGAGGTTTAGTGGCAGTGGGTCTGGGACTGCCTTCACCCTGACCATCAGTGGAGTCCAGGCTGAGGATACAGCAGTTTACTACTGTCAGAGTTCCCACTATATCAATAGTCAGTGGGTGTTCACACGGTGATAGAGAGCCGTACAAAAACCTCCCTCTGTTTCACAGTGACTGATCTGCCAGCTGGGACATACGGTAAGCTCTATAACAACAACATCACCATTAATAACAGTAATGATAATAACAATAATAATAATAATATTAATAGTAATAATAATAATTATAATAATAAACATATAATTGTACTAATAGGTTGTTCTTGGTCTTCTTCTAATATATGGTATTAGTTGCATTGTCTATTTTTCTATTCTATTATTTTTATTGCATTACTGCTTTCATACATATAACAAATATTAAATATTCTTTTCAAATTTGTCAGTTTTGTCAGTGTTTCTCTTTTGTTGTCCTCACATCTGTATACATCCTATGATCACACAAAAAGTACCATTTCAATAAAATGGAAAGTAAATCCTACATGACATGAAAGTGTGAGATTTACTTTGAACAATTACTGAATCCCCCAACCTCTGAAACCAGAGTTTAGCCTCCTCAGAAAATGGACAAAATAAATGTGGTCATCCATTGATAAAAGTCGGTGCTTCACACAATATGTTTAGAAAACTGCTGATTTCAGAGTTTTCAGTCACGTTGCCTTGTTGTTTGAGAGCAATGTAAAGAATTATGATTTTAACCAAATATAACCTGATGAACCAACATGTTTAATGATGTGTTCACCTACATAGTGCAATAATTAAATCAAATGATCATTAATGGTGTGATTATTACCTTCTTTAAATAAATTAACATAAAACTGCCAAAACAAGTATGTAAGTAAAATTTGCTGCTTAAAATATTTTCGTTGGTTTTGTGTACTAAATAATCTCCTGTTGACATGTCGAGTGGATTTTTTTTCTATCAAGTTATATGTTTATTTAGTGGTAATTATAAAAAGTATAATCAAATTCAAAATTAAAATAATTCCTTGAAAAGTTATAAATTAGAATATATTTTGTTCAGTTTTGAAAGCAGAAGTTTTACTTAACAACATTGAGAATTTGCTGCCCAAATATCTTTTCAAAATATCATCCTGACATTTATTTAAAGTTTAATAAAATTTGTCATATTTTAGAATGACCTAATTTTTCTTTTTCTTTTGGTTTTTATCATTTGTCAATGTTGTGTCCAATTTTAACATTTCTGGTGTTAAAACTATTTGGTTGTATGTGTAGCGAGAAAAAATCTCAATCCCAGGGGAAATGTTTTTTGGAGGAAACAGAAAACACTGGAAATAATTAACAATAACAATAACAATAATAATACTATTAATAATAATAATAATAATAATAATAATAATAATGGGGGTATGGGGTACCGGGATAGTTACTACAAGCCATCCGATCCTTGTTTAACCAAAGTGAGAGCTGTGTCTGCATTATCAAGGTTGTCCCTTGTCTCCGATTCTGTTTGTGATATTCATGGACAGGATCTCAAGGCGCCGACAAGGTGAGGAGTGTGTCCGTCTTAGAAACCTCAGAATTGCGTCTCTGCTCTTAGCAGATGATGTGGTTTTGTTGGCTTCATCAGAACGTGACCTCCAGCGAGCACTGGGGCGGTTTGCAGCTGAGTGTGAAATGGCCGGGATGAGAGTCAGCACCTCCAAGTCTGAGGCCATGGTCCTCTACGGGTTGTGGATGAGTTGTTGCCTCAAGTGAAAGGGTTGAAGTATCTCGGGATCTTGTTCACGAGTGAGGGTAGGACGGAGCAGGAGATTTACAGGCGGATTGGTGCAGCATCAGCTGTAATGCGGAAGTCGTACCAAACCGTTTTGGTGAAGAAGGAGCTGAGCCGGAAGGTAAAGCTCTCAATTTTTCCTCCGTAGGGTTTCTGGGCTCAGCCTTAGAGATAGGGTGAGGAGCTCGGACATCCCGAGGGAGCTCAGAGTAGAGCCGCTGCTCCTTCACGTCGAAATGAGTCAGTGGAGGTGGTTCTGGCATCTGATTAGGATGCCTCCTGGGCGCCTTCCTTTGGAGGTTTACTGGGTACGGCCAACTGGGAGGAGATCCCGGGGTAGACCCAGAACTCGCTGGAGGGACTACATGTCCAATCTGGCCTGGGAACGCCTTGGAAACCCCAGGAGGAGCTGGAGGACGTTGCTGGAGAGAGAGACGTCTGGAGTGCCCTACTTAGCTTGCTGCCACCGCGACCCGACCCCGGAGAAGCGGCTACGATGAATGAATGAATAATAATAATAAATTGAGGTTGTGCCCAAACATTATGAACAGAGCGGATCATAAAACAGAAGTTGCCGTGAGAAAGGGAAAGTCCAGTTAAACATTTATTTGGCCACGGTAAAGCAAAAGCTTATTTTCAGCGTCAATGTGAAGACAACAGTTCTTTATCAGTAGCAGCTAAACAAAGGCAGGTCTGCATGGAGGAGACTCTGTGCATCAGTCCCACTCGGTGGTTTATAAGGACAGACTCAACTCTTGTCACTCAGTGACACCCATCACACCTACATGTATCTCATCTGCATGTGTAGCACTGTAGATGTTGACAGTTGACTAGGACCAGTTCTAGGTTCCTAGGAGCAGTTTATAACTAGCATCAAATGATTGCAGACCACAGACCAGGGATAAAGTTTAAACTACCGGCTTGTTTTTACGTATATAAAGAATTGTAAACATAGACAGAGAAACATACACAATTACACAATAACACAGTGAGAATGGATAAATTCCTTGAAACCTCTTGTTTTATGATTTAACCCTTATTAAACCACTATTTTGACTTTCAGATATTTTAGATAGATATTTTAGTTCTAATTTAGGATCCTTTTAATTCTAATTTGAAGTTATCTCTTGTTTGAGTTGACAAATTATGTTAATTTGTTTTATGTTCTATTTTGTTCCCTTAGGCCTTTAAGTTTCGATTCTAATTTCCATTAACCTAAGTTACTTAACCAGTAAATCAGAATGCCAAAAGTAACACACAATTGCATTACCCCATGAACAGTATGAATGAGTAATAAACTCAGCCGATACAGCAATTAACAATACAATATCAGATCAAAAATCAAAATCAATAATCAATGTAGGCTATAATCCGTCCTCTTTGGAAAGTCCGTTGTTGGTCCACTGAGTCCAACTGCGTTTTGCAGTAACAAACTGGAAATGTCAGTCCTACCACAATCCAGGTGCTCGAATCTGTAGGCTGCTGTCCTGAGAATGAGCTGTCTGAAGCCGCAGACAGACCACGTGGATCCAGCAGGGCCCCTATAGGTGGCTCGCCATCTTGGGGGATGAAACACCAAGCGCGATCTTCCCAATCCAAGGAAAAACCCTGGCCTGCATTATAACAGGCACATCACAAATGCAAAGACATTAGTTTACATATCTCTCAATAAAATAATCAAAAGAAAACAACAGAAGTACCGACTGACATTGTAATGTCCGTAGACGCCTTGTCTTACTGACATAAGAATAATTCAAGTATGAGCCGACTTCGTAGGTTCTTAACTGTGTAGCTTTTACTAGCGTCCGTTCAACATACAACCTTCATAACATCCGCGTCTAACTTCCTGTATACGTCACATGCACTGCACGTACACCCGTGAGTAGGTCAAGTTAAACACGTGACAGGACCTTCAAAATAATAACATCTTTCATTCATTACATCTCCCCCTCTAAGATGATTTTCTAACCTGTATATCACCCCCCTTTTCACAAAAAAAATAAAAAATTCCCCACAGTACACAAGTCCATACGCCTCACAAATCCAGCCGGATTGCTGGCTTGCTCACCCTGCCAGAGCGAGTAACATGTGGTGTGGAAGTTGGCATTTCTGCTGCTCGGGACTCATCCGTGTTTCCACTCTCCCCTGGAGTGACATGGTCAGGATCCCTGCTGACAAAGGTGAGTGTTTTGGGTGTGGCCAACAGGTGGCGCCTGTTCCTTCTGTAATGTTCACCTTGAGCTGTCTCCACTATGTAGGATATGGGAGTGGAGCTCTGACTGTGAACAACTGCTGGCATTGTCCATGTTTTCTGTCCATCCAGTTTGGTGAGTACTGCGTCACCCGAGTTCAGTGGGCGCAGTGTCCGCACGCCGTTCCTGCGGTTGTAGTAGAAAGCCTGCCTCGATTTGGCTGCGGCGTCAGCGGTTTTGATCAGTTCCTCTTTAGGCCAGGCCGGTTTCAGGTTATGCTGCAATGTGGGTAAGGTGGTTCTGATTCTCCTACCCATGAGCAATTCCGCTGGACTGGCTCCAGTGGAAGAAGAGGGTGTAGCTCTGTATGTCAACAGGGCGAGGAGAGGGTCTTCCTGTCTTAATATGCTTTCGGCTATCTGAACAGCCCTCTCTGCCTGTCCATTACTCTGGGGGTAGTGTGGGCTTAAAGTCACATGGATGAAATGATAATCCTCACCGAACCTCCTCATCTCTTCTGAAACTAGCTGTGGCCCATTATCGCTAACTACAATTTCAGGGATACCAAAACGTGCAAATGTAGCATTCAGCCTAGCTACAACCTGACTGCTAGTAGTTGTTGGTAGATTTAGGATCTCCAAAAACCTGGAATAATAGTCAGACATTATCAAGTAGTTTTGCTTTTTGTACTCACACAGGTCTATGCCAACTTTCTGCCATGGTCTGGATGGGAGCTCACTTGACATTAAAGGCTCTTTTCTCTGTGTGTTCTTGTGTTCTCTGCAGAATTGACATTGCTGTATCTTTGTTGTAATGTGCTCTGTCATTTTGGGCCACCACACTGACTGGCTAGCTCTCTCTCTGCACTTAACTATCCCCTGGTGCCCGTCGTGTATTCTCTCTAAGATCACCTCCCTCATCTCTGTGGGAATGACGATACGACTGCCTCTGATGACTAAAACATCTACCTCAGATAACTCCCCTCTCACCTGATAAAAGTCTCTGACTGTCTCCGGCACTTTATCGACATACTCAGGCCAGCCGTGTCTGATGAAGCCCAACACTGTCTGGAGCTGCAGATCCCCATCCGTGCTCTGTTTTATCTCCTGCATCCTTTGAGGTGTGGCAGGCACCTGGCACACGATGGCATCAATGTGCGCTGCAACATCATCATGAGAAGCACCATCTCCGTAGCGCTGCTCTGGGCCTCTGGAGAGTGCGTCAGCCACAGCTAACGTTTTGCCTGGTGCGTATTCAGCCACTGCATTGAAACGCATCAGCCTCATTAACAGTCTCTGGCACCTAATGGGCACATTATCCAAGTCTTTGCTGTTCATGAGAGGCACTAGTGGTTTATGATCGGTGACAAGTCTGAAATTGTCAAGCCCAAACAAGTACTTCTCGAACCTTTCACATGCCCAGACGCTGGCTAAGCACTCTTTCTCGATCTGTGCGTACCTTGTCTCTGCGTCACTCAGCCGTCGGGAGCAGTAGGCCACGGGCTTCCAGTGTTCCCCGTGCTGCTGGAGCAGAACGCCCCCCAGCCCGTAGCTGCTGGCATCTGCTGACACCACCGTAGCCTTAGTGACGTCATAAAAGGTGAGTACCGGGGCGGTGGCGAGTGCTGCTTTAAGGTCTTGGAATGCTGTGTTCTGTGCAGGTCCCCACAGCCACTCTGTCGTTGCTTTAAGCAGTCCATAAAGCGGCTGACCTACAGTGGACAGCTCTGGGACGTATTTTGCCAAATAGTTCACCATCCCGAGGAACCTCTTGAGTTCCGTCACGTTCTGGGGCTGAGCAAAGTTCTCTATTCCGGCCACTTTGTCCGGGTCAGGTCTGATGCCTGCCTCGTCGATGACGTGACCAAGGAAGCGGACTTGTTTCTGTTTGAACTTGCATTTCGCTTGGTTCAGTTTGAGACCTGCTGTTTCAATGACCCCCAGCGCCTCTGCTAGGCACCGGTCATGGATTTCCTCAGTCTCTCCATGTATAAGGATGTCATCCATGTACACCTCTGTGCCCTCTAGCCCGGTCAGAGTTTCCGCCATCTTTCTCTGGAAAATCTCTGGAGCACTCGTTATACCAAATGGAAGGCGGCAGAAAGCATACCTCCCAAATGGGGTGATGAAAGTGGTGAGCCCCCTGCTGTCTTCATGCAAGGGGATCTGGTAAAACCCACTTGCTGCATCCAACGTTGTGAAGAACTTTGACCCTGCAAGCCTTGGCATTATTTCCTCCATAGTGGGCAGCACGTATTTCTCACGTTTCACCGCTCGATTCAGCCTCCTGAGGTCAGCGCAGCAGCAAACCTCTTTCTTGTTCGGTTTCAGCACCGGCACCATAGCGGCGCACCATTCTGTGGGCTGAGTCACTTTTTCAATAATGCCCTCATTTTCCATGCGCTGCAGTTCTTTCTTAACCAGTGGTACAAGTGGCAGCGGTATCCGTCTGGCTGTATGCACCGCGTATGGCTGGGCATCCTCCACCAGAGCTATTTTCACTGGGTCTGTTTTCAGCAGTCCACTTGAACCGAAAACTCCACTGACTTCATCCATCCGCTTCACTAGACCCATCTCCACTGCCTCTGGACGACTCAGCAGACAGCTGCCTCTCCCCTTGATCACATACACTGGAAAGGAGTATTGTTTCTCCTTGTATTTGGTTGTGGCCTGAAACTGTCCTATGCAGCTGATGTTTCCACCTGGGCTTATGAAGCATGTGTCAGGAGGTCCCAGTTTTATGTTTGGCTTCAGCTTTTTAAATGTCCCTTGGTTGATAACAGTAGCGTCAGCCCCCGTGTCAATTTTAAAGGTTATTGGTACATCACTTATTGTTAAACTAACAGTCCAATCTTCCTGACTGCTCTCTTTGCCAACTTCTCCCAGAAAGTACAGCTGTTTAACCTCTTCAGTGACTTCTCTCACCGCTTTAGAGTGACATACACGCTCCCAATGTCCCTTTTTATGACACTTGTTGCACTTACTGTTCATTGCAGGACACTTCCGCTCATCGGTGTGCTGCGTCTTTGTTGGTTGCAGGACTGCCGCCACCATGACGCTGTCCGCCCTTTTTCTTTTGGCGTCCGTCCCGCCGCCGGACAACATTGACGTTAGCCAGCTGGGCCTCTGGTTGGTTAGCTTGGAGGCTGAGCTGCTTTGTTATTGCCTCCGCCTGGCGCACTTGTTCAATGACTTTCACCAGAGTAAGGTCCGCTGTGAGCTGGAACTGACGGGAGAGCGCCTTATCTTTTATGCCCACTACCAGACGATCTCTGATATGTTCATCCCTCTTGTCCCCAAACTCACAGTGTTCAGACAGCTCATACAATGTCCGGATGTACATCTCCGCTGTCTCTCCTGGCTGCTGGCTACGTTGATAGAAGCGCGCCCTCTCATGTATGACGTTACGGCGGGGAATAAAGTAGTCGTCGAACTTTTTCAGTACGATATCATAGTCCACTTTATCACCCTCCGCCGCGAAGTCAAACGAGCTGAATATCTTTTCAGCCTCGCCTCCCATTGCATAAATCAGCGAACTCACTTGAATCTCCCCGTCGTCTTTATCCAGCTTTGTCGCGAGCCTGAAGCGCCAAAACCGCTGTTTCCACTCCGGCCATTCAACGGGGCAGTCAAACTGGAATTCACTCGGCGGATTAAACTTCGGCATGACCGCTCGTGCTCCGATACACAGACTATTCTGACACCATGTAATGTCCGTAGACGCCTTGTCTTACTGACATAAGAATAATTCAAGAACGAGCCGACTTCGTAGGTTCTTAACTGTGTAGCTTTTACTAGCGTTCATCCGACATACAACCTTCATAACATGCGCGTCTAACTTCCTGTATACGTCACACGCACTGCACGTACACCCGTGAGTAGGTCAAGTTAAACACGTGACAGGACCTTCAAAATGATAACCATCTTTTATTTATTACAGGTCTTGTAACCTTTTTCTGTGCAATTGATCTAAAACTCTTTCTAATGCAAATATTTGTAATTTTAGGAGCATTCAGGGAGCGGCAGGTCTGTATCTTTTTCTCTTTTTCTTTTTTTTACAAAGTTATTCTACTACTACTACTTTCGGCTGCTCCCGGTAGGGGTCGCCATAGGGGATCATCCGTTCCCATGTTTTCCTGTCTTCTGCGTCTTCCTCCGTCACACCAGCCACCTGCATGGTTATTAAACTTTGAAAATCCGAAATCACAATGTCTTCTCTTAAATACATATAATTTTGATTTTCAACATTGAATGGTCTCGACTTTATGAAAAATAAAAACTGTGTGTTAAATGGCCAAACACACGTTTGAAATATTAATTTACAACACAGCTGATACATTTCTTTGGTAACGGGCCAGTTTACATTGCCAAATATTACTGACATAATGCCAGCCATATTAACGTCAGTCTCTTGTGGGTGTCCATATTTGTCCCCTGTTATTTCCAGTCTGGCCACTGGGTGGTGCAGCACTTCTTTTTGTGACCAACCAGCTGGAATTTCTGACGTCAGACATCAAGTGGAACACAACTTAACTGTTTCAACACAGTTTAGAAACAAAAAAGGTACCATGATGCAACAGCACGTGTGTCCATGCCCCTGTCTTAGACTTAGACTGTCTTAGACTTAGGCTGTCTTAGACTTAGGCTGTCTTAGACTTAGGCTGAAATGGATGATCCGCAGTGACGAGCCCTAACAGGAGCAACCGAAAGTAGTAGTAGTAGTAGTAGTAGCAGTAGTAGTAGTAGTAGTAGTAGTAGTAGTAGTAGCAGTAGAAGTAGTAGTAGTAGTAGTAGTAGTGGAAGTAGTAGTAGCACTAGTAATAGACTGTAGCTTCAGTTAGCACCCATTCTTGTTCTCGCCTGTTTTTTTTCTTATTGGTGCACAGATCTTCTCAGACAATACTTGATTTGGGATTAAGTTCATCTCTGGACACAACAATCAGGAATGTTAGACAATAGCAACTGATTTCAGGGAGGTTATTTGTATATGTGGCGCCATCCTGTGCTTTACCTGTGCCCCCGTCCAGAGGGTTATTGGTTGTGTCAGGAAGGGTATCCAGCGTGAGTTTTGTCAAATCGTTTTGCTGATAAAAAATAAATAAATAAATAAATAATGGTGATGATGATGATAATAATAACAAAACATTATAATCTGTGGGCACCTTACAGAACATAGTAAAAAACAAGCAGCACTGTATCAGACAGCAGAGCCTCCAAACAAAGCAGGTAGACAATAAGAAGTTAACACAACAGATAAGTATAACTGTGGTGTATTGATAAATGTTCTATCATTCACTGTGGATACGGAACTACTTGTTGTTCACATGTTGTGGACCGGATGTAACCCCGCCCAGAAAGGATATAGATATTAGGTGCAAAAGCGCCAAATCCCAGAACTGCGCTCTCCAATGCCTTGACAGTCAGTAGGCCATGTGCAGCCGAGAGATATGAATAAAAGCTCCTTTACAAAAATTCATCTCCGGGTACTTTGTCCATAAGAACGCAACACTGGCCACGAGGGGGATTCGTTTTTTTTCCACGAAAACGTTTTCTTCTGAGACGGAGGAAAAGGTGTGAGAGAAGAGAGAGCTAACCGGAGCAACTAGCAACGTCAGAAGAATGATGTCCTGAGCGAACGTTATAGCTTCCGTGCCCGCAAGCAACAAAGTGGTGAGTCTCTAGCCGAGTATGTTGCCGCGCTAAAAGGGTTAGCAGCCTCTTGCGCATTTGGCGCGACGCCAGAAGAACAACTGAGAGATCAGCTAGTATATGGTATCAGTAGTAAAGAGCTGAGAACTAAGCTGTTGAGTGCTGCTTATGGACAAGAGCTAAACTGGGCTAAAGTGATGGACACGGTGAACAATTTTGAGGGCACATCCACGAGTCTTAGAGCGTTCCAGCAAGCTCCGCTGAGAACAGACATCGTGAGAGCCAGCAGCTACGAAGGGAGCGCCAGTGCGCGCGGAAACGCGGCACACGACAGGAAAAAGGGCGCCAGGGACACGGCGTGCTACCGGTGCCTCGGAGAGGGACATCAGGCAGCGACATGCAGGTACAAAGAGTTCCAGTGCAGAGCCTGCAACCGGAAGGGCCATTTGGAGAGGGCGTGCAGGTCCACTGCATCATCGGAGTCGGAGACGGCCAACCACGGCGGCAGCTCCAGACGGGGACCTAGGACGAGCCGGAGGGCCACTCCTGCAGAGAGGCAGACTCGCTACATCACCAGGGAGGAGTCTCCCCACGAGCAGCAAAGTGCATCGGAGGAAGAGACTGATTATGAGGACTACAGGGCCTCCAACAAAACCCACAAGCTGACCATCATCGAGGTAACAGGGACTGAAAAAGACTTGGGGTTGTTTTCCGTTACCGGTAGGCCTAAAAATGATAATGAATATGTCAGACCATTTATGGTTATGGTGAGATGTAATGGTGTAAAGATCAAAATGGAGGTAGATACAGGCGGAGCCATGAGTATCATAAATGAGAAACTGTACAGACAGAGGTTTAGCAAGTGTCAACTAATGCCATGTGATGTAAGTTTAAAAACTTATTCTTCAGAGCCGATTCCATTGTTGGGTAAATTCCAAGTGAAAGTACAGTGTGGGGAGCAAACAGAACAGCTATCTTTGGTAGTGTGTAAGGGACATGGGCCAACACTGATGGGTAGAAACTGGATCCAGTTCTTAAAGTTAGACTGGTCTAGAGTGAACCATGTACCGGGGGTAGTAGATCCACTGACTGAGATGTATCAGAAATACTTCCAGGTGTTTGAGAGAGACAGGGGGGTCATTTCAGGAGTAAAAGCAAGGTTACAGGTGGTTAGCGACGCCACGCCCAAGTTTTGCAAAGCAAGATCAGTGCCTTATGCACTGACTACAGCAGTAGAACAGCAGCTAGACAGACTGCAAGAAAAAGGAGTATGGACCCCGGTAGAATATAGTGAATGGGCTACTCCCATAGTATGTATCCCCAAAACAAATGGAGAAGTCAGAATATGCGGGGATTATAAAGTGACAATAAACCCATGGCTAGAGGTAGACAAATATCCTCTGCCAAAGACACAAGACCTGTTTGCTAAGCTAGCAGGTGGCAGGTATTTCACCAAGTTAGACCTCACACAAGCATATCAGCAAGTAGAGCTGGATGATGAATCCAAGCAGTACCTAACTATAAACACGCCTAAGGGGCTGTATCGTCTAAACAGGTTGCCATATGGAGTAGCAAGCTCCCCAGCAATATTCCAACGCATCATGGATCAGGTATTACAGGGGCTGCCAAGGGTGGTGTGCAATTTAGATGATATACTCATCACAGGGACAACAAAAGCCGAACACTGGGAAAATGTAGAACGAGTGCTGGAGCGGTTACAAGACAGAGGTGTAAGGGTGAACAAAGACAAGTGTGCCTTCTTCCAGCCAAGTGTTACATATTTAGGGCACAAAATAGACAAGGAAGGGTTACACCCCATAGAAGAGAAGGTAACAGCCATAGCAAATGCTCCCACCCCAAAGAATGTCACAGAACTGAGAGCATTCTTAGCCCTACTGACATATTATGGGAAGTTTATGGACAACTTATCCACTATCATAAAGCCTATGACTGAGTTGTTACAGAAAGACAAGCCATGGGTATGGTCTACTAAGTGCCAGGAAGCATTTGAGAAGGCCAAGAGCCAGTTAACATCAGACACAGTGCTGACTCACTTTGACCCCCAGCTACCACTATTACTAGCGTGTGATGCAAGTGCCTATGGGTTAGGAGCAGTGATAGCACATACTAGAATGGCAGATGGTAGTGAACGTCCAATCGCATATGCCTCACGCACGCTTAGCAAGACTGAGATCAACTACTCTCAAATTGAGAAAGAAGCACTAGGCATCATTTTTGGGATACAAAAATTTAGGGACTACTTATATGGAAGGAAATTCATATTAGTGACGGATCATAAGCCTTTAGTAAAGATTCTAGGGCCAACAACAGGGGTGCCAGCGTTAGCCGCTGCCCGCCTGCAGAGATGGGCATTACTCATCTCTGCCAATCAGTATGACATAGTCTACAAACCCTCCTTACAGCATGCAAATGCAGATTGTCTGTCCAGGCTCCCAGCGTGAAGCGTAAAGACAGCGTGCTCACAAAAGTTAGGCATTTTATACAGACAGGATGGCCTAAACATGTAGCAGATGAAGAATTAAAGCCATACTGGAACAGACGTGACGAGCTCACAGTGGAAGCCGACTGTGTGTTATGGGGTTTACGGGTAATCATACCCATGTCACTGAGACCTACACTCTTGAAAGAGTTGCATGCAGAGCTTTTGGGCATTGTGAAGACAAAAGCAGTAGCCAGAAGCCATTTTTGGTGGCCACGCTTAGATCAGGAAATAGAAAATATGGTAAACAATTGTATTTTATGCCAAGCAAACAGACACCTGCCCACCAAAGCGCCCGTACATCCATGGAAATGGCCAGAGCAGCCATGGGAGCGAATCCACATCGATTTTGCAGAAAAAGGGAAACAGCAGCTTCTTTTGGTCAGTGATGCATACTCGCGTTGGCCAGAGGTCAAGCTTATGACCAGGACTACAGCTACAGCCCTAGCAGATGCAATGAGGGGCCTCTTTGCAGCGTGGGGGCTCCCCCAAGTGGTCGTTTCAGATAATGGCCCACAGCTAGTGTCAAGGGAGTTTGAAACCTTCTTAGAACAAAATGGTGTCAAACACATCAAGTCCGCTCCTTACAATCCAGCTTCCAATGGACAGGCAGAAAGGTTGGTCCAGACTTTTAAACAGTCTTTAGAGAAGCAGAAGGAATATGGGTATCCAGTGCAATGGTGCATTAATAGTTTTTTGTTTAGTTATAGGAACACTCCATCAACAACCACAGGGAAATCCCCAGCTGAGCTCTTTCTGAAAAGACAGGTTCGAACCAGGTTGTCGCTGATAAAGCCAAAATTCTCAGCACAGATGCAAGAGAAACACACAAAGGTTACAGGCAGTCCTAGAACCCTGCAGCCCAATCAGAAGGTGAAGGTTAGGGATTTTCGGGGAGGGGATGGGAAGAAATGGAAACCAGGGGTGATAGAGCGAGCTCTAGGGCCAGTGACTTACTTAGTCAAGGTAGAGGGGCAAACCCTCAAGAAACACATTGGCCAGTTGATCACAGATAAGACCACAGACAACACAGGAGACCCAGAATTTGACATTGCAGAACATGTGTTTGTCAGGGCTCCAGAAACAGCGGTGGTACCCAGTGGTGAACTGGAAAGAGATGAAGCATCTGCCGCTAGGGAAGCACCACGCACCAGACAACAGCGAAACAGACGAGCACCTGATAGATTAACTTTATAATCTTTTTAGGAGAAACATTGATAGTAAACAACTGTTCATTGAGTGTTGACTGTAATAGGAAAAAGAATGTCACTGCTGTGGGTGGAAAACGGGTTTTATTTTTTTTGTTGTTGTTCAGATGAAAATATGAGAGGTTTAATGTTTCTGGGGAGGAATGTGGTGTATTGATAAATGTTCTATCATTCACTGTGGATACGGAACTACTGATGGTTTTTACAGGTTATTGACCGGATGTAACACCGCCCAGAAAGGATATAAATATTAGGTGCAAAAGCGCCAAAACCCAGAACTGCGCTCTCCAATGCCTTGACGGCCAGGTGGACATGTACAGCCGAGAGATATGAATAAAAGCTCCTTTACATAATTTCATCTCCGGGTACTTTGTCCGTAAGAACACAACAATAACATCATCATCTGCACCAAACTCAATGAAGCGTGGATCAGACTGAATATGCCAGTTTGAAAAGGTGCGTTTTGAGATGAGATTTGAAGGTTGAAAGAGAGTCAGTCTTGTGACTGTCTTGTGGGAGAGAGGTCCATAGGCGGGGGGCAGAATGACTGAAAGCTCTAGACCCCATGGTAGTCAAGCGGGCCAAAGGTGCAGTGAGTTAGAGAGCAGAAGAGGATCTGAGAGTGTGGGAGGGCGTGTGGATATGAAGGAGTTCAGAAAGATACGAAGGAGCTAGGTTATTAAGGGTCTTAAAGGTGAGGACAAGACCAGACCGGATCTGTCAAGGCCTGGGTTAACAACGGCCTCCATTGGTGCTGCGCCCAGTTTCCATCAGTACTATGGAAACTGTAAAATCCAATGTGGTGACCCCTGAGAAACAGGAAACAAGCTGAAAGACAAACAAGAAGATCTGCATATGTAGGGGAGCTTGTATTTGGACATAAATGAAAAACCCTGAGAGAAGTTTTTTTTTTCTTCCAGTTTCATCATGAACTGGATTTGTGTTCGAGTGTGTGAACGGTATAATCTGAATATCATGAAATCAAAGCTTGACAATTTCACATAACTTCTCAAGGTGTTACGAAGTGTTATAGAGTGTTCTTAATCCAGGATCATTTCTTCTTCATCTAACTTGGCATTAGTCACAGAAGGTGGTGGTGACTACTGTAATAAGTGGCTGGAGCACACACAAGACGGTGTGTCCTCACAGGACATGATATACACATCTGCTACTAACAGCAGTCTCACCAGGAAGCTCATTTGCATAGAGAGGACACTTCTTATTTGAAGGACATGCTTCAGTGCTCATGAAACCTTTATAACTCTGCAAGTCCAAAGCAAAGCCACCAACACTTGTTCATTGTGACAGCAAAGGTAAAAACCATGTGTTGGAGCAGCATTTTCATCCTGACATGTGCTGCCTTTATTCAAGGTAAGACCGGCAGAGATGATTCACTGTCTTCCTTGTTTTCCTCATCTCAACTTTTCCTCTCCTGAAAGAACTTTCTCTGATCTCACCAGTTTGTGTTTCCCCACCTGCACATTGTTTCTACCAAGTCCCTGTTTGTGTTTTACACTGTTGAGTTTCAGTTAAAACAACACCTGAAAAAAGGAATTCTATGTGTTTATGTGATGTAATGAGTAACACATCTGTCCTTTCACAGAGATTTCCAGATGTACATGTGAGAGAATGAAGGCCTTCACTTTCAGTCTGTTTGTGTGTTTCTGTTTTCAGGATCAAGCAGTCAGGTCACTGTGACTCAGACTCCTTCAATGAAAGCTGTCAATGTAGGAGGATCAGTCAGTCTGGCATGCAAACTGAGTCAACCAGTTAATAATGTTTGTGGTAGTGACAGCAGACCCTGTTTCTCCTGGTACCAACAGAAACCTGGAGAAACTCCTAAACTCCTCATTTATAACGCAAACACTCTTGAGTCAGGAACTCCATCGAGGTTTAGTGGCAGTGGGTCTGGGACTGACTTCACCCTGACCATCAGTGGAGTCCAGGCTGAGGATACAGCAGTTTACTACTGTCAGAGTCTCCACAGTATCAATAGTCAGTGGGTGTTCACACGGTGATAGAGAGCCGTACAAAAACCTCCCTCTGTTTCACAGTGACTGATCTGCCAGCTGGGACATACGGTAAGCTCTATAACAACATCACCATTAATAACAATAATGATAATAACAATAATAATAATAATAGTAATAATAATAATAATAACAACAAAAATATAATTGTAGTAATATGTTGTTCTTGGTCTTCTTCTAATATATGGTATTAGTTGCATTGTCTGTTTTTCTATTCTATTATTGTTATCGTATTACTGGTTTCATACTAATGCACAAATAAAAAAAATATTAAATATTCTTTTCAAATTTGTCAGTTTTGTCAGTGTTTCTCTTTTGTTGTCCTCACATCTGTATACATCCTATGATCACACAAAAAGTACCATTTCAATAAAATGGAAAGTAAATCCTACATGACATGAATGTGAGATTTACTTTGAAACATTACTGAATCCCCCAACCTCTGAAACCAGAGTTTAGCCTCCTCAGAAAATGGACAAAATAAATGTGGTCATCCATTGATAAAAGTCGGTGCTTCACACAATATGTTTAGAAAACTGCTGATTTCAGAGTTTTCAGTCACGTTGCCTTGTTGTTTGAGAGCAATGTAAAGAATTATTATTTTAACCAAATGTAACCTGGTGCACCAACATGTTTAATGATGTGTTCACCTACATGGTGCAATAATTAAATCAATTGATCATTAATGGTGGGATTATTACCTTCTTAAAATAAATTAACATAAAACTGCCACAACAAATATGTAAGTAAGAATTTGCTACTTAAAATATTTTCGTTGGTTTTGTGTACAAAACAATCTCCTATTGACATGACATTGACATGGATTTTTTTTCTATCAAGTTATATATTTATTTAGTGGTAATTATAAAGCATATAATCAAATTCAAAATTAAAATAATTCCTTGAAAAGTTACAAATTAGAATATATTTTGTCCAGTTTTGAAAGCAGAAGTTTTACTTAACAACCTTGAGAATTTGCTGCCCAAATATCTTTTCAAAATATCATCCTGACATTTATTTAAAGTTTAATAAAAGCAGTCATATTTTAGAATGACCTAATCTTTCTTTTGGTTTTTCTCATTTGTCAATGTTGTGTCCAATTTTAACATTTCTGGTGTTAAAACTATGTGGTTGTATGTGTCGTGAGAAAGAGTCTCAATCCCAAGGGAAATGTTTTTTGGAGGAAACAGAAAACACTGGAAATAATTAACAATAACAATAACAATAATAACAATAATAATAATAATGGTGGTATGGGGTACCGGGACAGTTGCTACAAGCCATCCGGTCCTTGTTTAACCAAAGTGAGAGCTGTGTCTGCAATCTCGGCACAAAGTCACACACGTTTTCGGTGGGTGTCGGACTCCGCCAAGGTTGTCCCTTGTCTCCGATTCTGTTTGTGATATTCATGGACAGGATCTCAGGGCTCAACCAAGGTGAGGAGTGTGTCCGTTTTGGGAATCTCAGAAATGCGTCTCTGCTCTCAGCAGATGATGTGGTTTTGTTGGCTTCATCAGAACGTGACCTCCAGCGAGCACTGGGGCGGTTTGCAGCGGAGTGTGAAATGGCCGGGATGAGAGTCAGCACCTCCAAGTCTGAGGCCATGGTCCTCTACCGGAAAATGGTGGATTGCTCCCTCCGGGTTGTGGATGAGTTGTTGCCTCAAGTGAAGGAGTTCAAGTATCTCGGGGTCTTGTTCACGAGTGAGGGTAGGATGGAGCGGGAGATTGACAGGCGGATTGGTGCAGCATCAGCAGTAATGTGGACGTTGTACCGGACTGTTGTGGTGAAGACGGAGCTGAGCCGGAAGGCAAAGCTCTCAATTTACCAGTCAATCTTCGTTCCAACCCTGACCTATGGTCATGAGCTGAAATGAGTTTCCTCCGTAGGGTGTCTGGGCTCAGCCTTAGAGATAGGGTGAGGAGCTCGGACATCCGGAGGGAGCTCAGAGTAGAGCCGCTGCTCCTTCGCGTCGAAATGAACCAGTGGAGGTGGTTCAGGCATCTGATTAGGATGCCTCCTGGGTGCCTTCCTTTGGAGGTTTACTGGGTACGGCCAACTGGGAGGAGATCCCGGGTTAGACCCAGAACTCGCTGGAGGGACTACATGTCCAATCTGGCCTGGGAACGCCTTGGAAACCCCAGGAGGAGCTGGAGGACGTTGCTGGGGAGAGAGACGTCTGGAGTGCCCTACTTAGCTTGCTGCCACCGCGACCCGACTCCGGAGAAGCGGCTTATGATGAATGAATGAATGAATGAATGAATGAATGAATGAATGAATGAATGAATGAATGAATAATAATAATAATGATAATAAATTGAGGTTGTGCCCAAACATTATGAGCAGAGCGGATCATAAAACAGAAGTTGCCGTGAGAAAGGGAAAGTCCAGTTAAACATTTATTTGGCCACGGTAAAGCAAAAGCTTATTTTCAGCGTCAGTGTGAAGACAACAGTTCTTTATCAGTAGCAGCTAAACAAAGGCAGTTCTGCATGGAGTAGACTCTGTGCATCAGTCCCACTCGGTGGTTTATAAGGACAAACTCAACTCCTGTCACTAAGTGACACCCATCACACCTACATGTATCTCATCTGCATGTGTAGCACTGTAGATGTTGACAGTTGACTAGGACCAGGTCTAGGTTCCTAGGAGCAGTTTATAACTAGCATCAAATGATTGCAGACCACAGACCAGGGATAAAGTTTGAACTATCAGCTTGTTTTTACGTATATAAAGAATTGTAAACACAGACAGAGAAACATACACAATTACACAATAACACAGTGAGAATGGATAAATTCCTTGAAACCTCTTGTTTTATGATTTAACCCTTATTAAACCACTATTTTGACTTTCAGATAATTTAGAAAGAAATTTTAGTTCTAATTTAGGATCCTTTTAATTCTAATTTGAAGTTATCTCTTGTTTGAGTTGACAAATTATGTTAATTTGTTTTATGTTCTATTTTGTTCCATTAGCCCTTTAAGTTTCGGTTCTAATTTCCATTAACCTAAGTTACTTAACCAGTAAATCAGAATGCCAAAAGTAACACACAATTGCATTACCCCATGAACAGTATGAATGAGTAATAAACTCAGCCGATACTGCAATTAACAATACAATATCAGATCAAAAATCAAAATCAATAATCAATGTAGGCTATAATCCGTCCTTTTTGTAAAGACCGTTGTTGGTCCACTGAGTCCAATTGCGTTTTGCAGTAACAAACTGGAAATGTCAGTCCTACCACAATCCAGGTGCTCGAATCTGTAGGCTGCTGTCCTGAGAATGAGCTGTCTGAAGCCGCAGACAGACCACGTGGATCCAGCAGGGCTCCTATAGGTGGCTCGCCATCTTGGGGGATGAAACACCAAGCGCGATCTTCCCAATCCAAGAAAAACCCCTGGCCTGCATTATAACAGGCACATCACACATGCAAAGACATTAGTTTACATATCTCTCAATAAAATAATCAAAAGAAAACAACAGAAGTACCGACTGACATGGTCAATCTGCCCACCGCTAAAACGTGACGCAGTGTAATGTCTGTGCTTATACACCATGCTGCTGCTGCAGCCCAGCTGGAAGGAGCTAGCTTAGCAACTCGGTTTGCACAAAAGAAACATACATTCTGAATTCGGTTCACAAAAGAAACACGTAGCTCCTCAATAATCTTTACACAAGTTATGATCCCCAACATAACGGAGCTACTTAGAGCTTTAACTAGCCTATGCACACACACATTGAAAACGGACAAGTTGGGCTAGTTAGCAGTTGACTCACCAAGTCCTGGACGACACTCGGACACAACACAAACCCAGGGCTCGGAGGAGGACCAGACCAACAAAACACTCAACTTGGATAAAGAAAGAACCAATTGTAGCTCGCTGCTATTTCAAAGTAGAATCTTCTATCTCTCGTTCCAGTGGCTTCTCTCAAGCGCTTGCCTGGCGTTCTGGAACCTAGCTGCTTCTGGGACGCCCTCCCTCTCGAGCAAGGCAGCTGATTGGCTAATCAGCACTGCACGCGCTGCGTTCAAGAAATAGCAGTCTGAACCAACAACATGAATAGGAATTTATTGGTACCATGAATTACTTATCTACCGTTCACTATTTACTTGCAAAATGAATAACTATGATTATTTATTTATTTATTTATTATGATTCAACTGTAATTATATGTAGGTTATTTTAACCTGGGTTACACATGTGCGTCTTGACTCTCACATGTTCCAGCGCAGGTAAGTGATCTTTTAAATCTGTACTTCATTCTGCTGGTTCATTGTCTGTGTTGCTAGCTGTCTTGTTAAGACAATGTGAGTTATCTCTCTTATCCTCCATAAACTACCATCACAGCTCATATATGAAACTCAGCTTATTTTCCATGTATGTGTAGCGAATTCGGGAGGCAGTCTGGGAGACCGTCGCCACAGCCGGGACGCGAACCCGTGTCTCCCACTCCGCAAGCAACAACGTTAACCAGCCGACTAAAGGGTCCGACCCGTTAGTCAAGGACCAACGTGTCTACTTATCCATGCACGTTACACTACCCCCCCCCCCCACCCCCACCCTCCTTCGGGAAGCGCGTCCCCGCGCTTAAGCATATCAGCTCCTTCACGCCTCTGGGCGCATACGCTTCCGATGGCCTTACGGTCTCATCACCCCACTCCTGGTACCAACATATGCAGCCTGGTAAAATTAATGATCCCAAGACAACATAAAAAACAGCGTTCTTTATTCCGATCAATTTTATTATTTAGAAAAATGACATTAATAAATGTAGAGTTTCAACAATGATCCTGCTCAACATAAAGCTCAGGCTCTTAGCCTATACAATGCCTAATCCCTTGGGCAGCTAGCCGGTGGAAACTAGCTAGCATACAAGTGCCTAATCACATGAAAGACAATAACCACATAGAATAACTGCAAAATACATAACTGCAGGGTCCTCCCTGTTACACGAAAATAAATGAAACAAATGAAAAGCACAAAGTTAGTTGCCAGCAAACACAACATCTGTAGCTAGTAAATGTGATTAGCCTAGCTAACACTCACAAGTACAGCGTTTTACATGGTCCTCCCCCACGTGGTGTGATGGATGCCTGACTCTGCTTGGCTATCCGTTACACATGGAAACGCTCTAACGATAAATCTGCGAAGATCACACAGTATAACATTACAATCGGCAACAGATCTCACATATTACATCTAACACAGCATTATTAACATGAATCTTTCCATATGTTCTGCATTAGACACCATTTAACATAGAACGTTACCTCTTTTACAAGCTCTTAGAAACACAGCCGACCACTCCAGCGTACTTGAGGAAGGGAACAAAAAACCCGGAACTTCCGGTTTAATCTCCGCTGTTCTAGCTCGCGCTGGGGCGGGCTCCACAAGGCACAGCGCCCTCTGGTGGTTTTTTACTTTAGAAATCAATCCCCACCCGGCTACATATGTAAATATTCACAGTGTATGATCTGGCATGTTAATGTAATATTCTAACTCATGTACACTCCGTAACGGTCATGGTTGTGTGGTCTGGACCATCGGGGCTCGCCTGTTCTCCATCCCCTGATTGGTGTTTCTGTTCACCTGCGCCCCATTTGCCTGAGTAACCTTGATTGGGGTGTTTCTGATAATCACACCAATGAGAGTTGATTTGTTTGGGCATCATGACAATCAGTTGGAAATCATGTCACTCCATGGCACATGGGTGATACCAGCCATGTGCCATGGAGTGCCATGTGCGTGCAGGTTTTTCTCCCCAATCCAACACTGCTGTACTTAAGATGAGTTCACTGACCACACACCTTCAGCCAAACACAGGAGGAATGGTCAGTGAGCTCAGCAGCTGTAGTGTTGGTCTGAAAGAAAACCTGTGTACACACAGCTCTTCATGACACATGGTTGAGTGCCACCGTCGTACGATCTGAATCTCCAGCTATATAATAACCTCCTCCCTCCCTCCCGACCCATTTCCCCAGTCTCACACGATCCTCTTCCCCTTCCTCAGCTATTGAGGGCCAACCAGGGCCTGATGAGGTCTGGCCCCGTGATCAGCCATTAGAGGAAGGTGAGGAAGAGGAGGAGTCCGCTTTAGTTGAGTACAATGACCCCTGTACAGAGGAGGACCCTCCCTGGGCTCCAACAACCTACCTTGAGAAAGGTAGAGGATTTACGAAGAGACTGATTCTAAAACCAGATGCTAACCATCAGCACAACATATGGACCAAGCGAGACAACAGCTGGGATGAGAGTAAAGAACAAAAGAAGATGAACATCGCAATTTCGATGCTTAAAGCAGCCAATATGTCAACACCATGTCATCATTACGAGATTAGATCTTATCCAGCACAAAAGACATGGAATTGTTATTATTGTGTTTTTTCTCATTATTGTTGTTGTTAATAAATATAGTAGTGACAGTGTTGGTGGTGGTAATAGTAATCACAGTAGAACTAGTAGTAACAGACCTAAAGATGTGATTATTATCACAGTCTATTTTCTTTATTAGTGGGAGTAGTGGTCACAGCAGTAGTTATAATGGTAGTGTCTCTCGTAGGAGCAGTGATAGCTGTGTTTGTAATACTTAACTTTAATAGTACTAATAATTAGTAATAATAGTGGTAGTATAAGCACTGTGAATATTACTTGTACTACAAGTTGTTATTGTTATTGTTGGTTTACTGTTAAGCAGCAGCGTGCTTAACTGCGTGTTTGTCTCCCTCTAGTGGTGGCCATCTATGACTACATGGCTAATCAGGAGGACGAGTTGTCCTTCCAAGAGGAGCCATTATCTGTGTGATCAAGAAAAACGAGGATGGCTGGTATGAAGGTGTGATGAACGCCACCACAGGCCTGTTTCCAGGAAACTACGTTGAGGCCATCATGCACTACGCTGACTAAGGGGGAGGGGGGGTGTCTTTCTGTCTCCAGCTCACTTTTCACTTTATCTTCCTTTTTCTGGAGTTTCCACTTTTCTGTCCTCACGCTGTCGACTGCTCTTTTCCTCCTCCTCTCTTTCATTACCGTCACGTCTCTTTCTCACTTTGTGCCTTGCTGTCTCGGTCTTCACCCGCTCCCAGACTCACCTTGACCCCTCATCTTTGCTTGTGACCCTCCCAGCCTGGTGTAAAACAACCAAAAGTATCTGTATTTCATGGGGATGCACTTGTCAACACAGCCTTAACTAGAAGTGTTGCCTCTCTTGTCCTGCGGGGACCAAAAAGAAGAAGGTCTGTGTTAGTTAGTAGTGAGAAGTAGTGAAAAGGCTGGTGGATATGAGGCCTACCAGTGCTGTGTTAGCCAAGCCATCATTACAAAAGTCATAGTATTTGTATTGTTTCCCCCAACCATCGTTTATCAGTTAGATTATTTTTTGCTGGAGGTGTTACTGAATCATCAGTAGGACACCTTCCTACCAAACTTCCAATCCCTACGCCTCTGCTGATTGTCATCCTTGGTAAACATCTCGAGGTCATCAATGTAGAACAGATGGGTCAGTTTGCCTTTCTGTGATTTGTACCCATAGCTGCTGTTGTTCAGTAGACTGCTGAGTGTTGCTAGTGCAAGGCAAAAGAGCAGTGGTGATAGTGAGTCCCCTTGGAAGATTCCACTTCTGATGTTGATCGGTCTCGATGTTAACGACCCCTCTGCATGATTGAGATTCAGGGTGGTCTTCCAGGTCTTCATGCTCTTCGTGATGAATTTGACAGTTGTTGGGCAGACTCTGTGGATCTTGAGGCTCTTCTCTATCCAGGAGTGTGGCATGCTGTCAAATGCCTTCCTGTAGTCAATCCAAGCTGCTGACAAGTTCTTTTCCTTCGATTTGACCTCTTGCAATATGGCTTTATTGAGGAGTAGCTAATATTATGATTATCATTATTACTGTAATTATTATTATTAGTATTAGTATTTCTGTTATTATTTTTGTAATTGTTGTTATTATTATTAGTATTAGTATTGCTGTTATTATTATTGTAATTGTTGTTATTATTATTAGTATTAGTATTGCTGTTATTATTATTATCATTATTATTGTAGTTATTATCATTATTATTATTAGTATTGCTGTTATTATTATTATTATTGTAATTGTTATTATTATTATTATTAGTATTAGTGTTATTATTATTATTATTATGAGAAAAAGCGATGCTTGTAAGACCAACGTTGACAAGTTCTTTTTTTTTCGATTTGACCTCTTGCAATATGGCTTTATTGATGAGTAGCTATACTTCATCTTCGTCTTCTTCTTATTATTATTATTATGGACCGTGGGAGGAAACCCACGCAGACAAGGGGAGAACATGCAAACTCCGCACAGAGGACGACCCGGGACGACCCACCAAGGTTGGACTACCCCGGGGCTCGAACCCAGGACCTTCTTGCTGTGAGGCGACCGTGCTAACCACTGCGCCACCGTGCCACCTATTATTGTTATTGATATTGTTATGATTGGTATTATTGTTGTTGTTGTTGTTGTTGTTGTTGTTGCCATATAAACCGACTTACGGCAAGTTGCAGATTTTTTCTTTCTTTTTTTCTCAGGTTTTGCAGTAATGGCCAAACGGCAGCAGGATAAGCGGTTTGGATGATGGATGGGTGGATGGATGATGGATGGGTTGATGGATGGATGGATGGATGGATGGATGGATGGAAGTAGCTTTGGAATATAAGTCGCAGGAACAGTCAGATGAGTAAAAAAAAAAATCTAAAAACAGACAGTAACATTATGGTTCCTGTAATACACATTAATGTGGATGGGTGGAGTGGGTGGAGAAGAGTGTCAGGAGTGATGTGTGACAGCAGGGTACCAGCAAGAGTTAAAGGGAAGGTTTACAAGATGGTAGTGAGACCAGCTATGTTGTATGGTTTGGAGACAGTGGTACTGAAGTAAAGACAGGAGATGGAGCTGGAAGTGGCAGAGGTGAAGATGAAAAGATCTTCATTGGGAGTGATGCAGAAGGACAGGATTAGGAACGAGTATATTAGAGGGACCGCTCAGGTTGGACGGTTTGGAGACAAAGCAAGAGAGACAAGATTGAGATGGTTTGGACATGTGTGGAGGAGAGATGCTGGGTATACTGGCAGAAGGATGCTGAATATGGAGCTGCCAGGGAAGAGGAGAAGAGGAAGCCCAAAGAGGAGGTTTATGGATGTGGTGAGGGAGGACATGCAGGTGGTTGGTGTGACAGAGGAAGATGTAGAAGACAGGAAGAGGTGGAAACAGATGATCCGCTGTGGCGTCCCCTAACGGGAGCAGCTGAAGATAGTAGTAGTAGTAGCAGTAGTAGTAGTAGTAGTAGTAGTAGTGGTAGTAGCAGTAGCAGTAGTAGTAGTAGTAGTAGTAGTAGTGGTAGTAGCAGTAGTGGTATTAATAGTGGTAGTATTGGTAGCAGTGGTAGTAGCAGTAGCAGTAGTAGTAGCAGTGGTAGTACCAGTAGCAGTAGTAGTAGTAGTAGTGGTAGTAGCAGTAGTAGCAGTAGTAGTGGTAGTAGTGGTAGTAGTGGTAGTAGCAGTAGTAGTGGTAGTGGTAGTAGTAGTGGTATTAGTATTAGTGGTGGTAATAGTGGTAGTAGCAGTAGTAGTAGTGGTAGTAGCAGTAGCAGTAGTAGTAGTAGTAGTAGTAGTAGTAGTAGTGGTAGTAGCAGTAGTGGTAGTATTGGTAGTAGTGGTAGTAGCAGTAGTAGTAGTAGTAGTGGTAGTAGCAGTAGCAGTAGTAGTAGTAGTGGTAGTAGCAGTAGCAGTAGTAGTAGTAGTAGTAGTGGTAGTAGCAGTAGTAGTGGTAGTAGTGGTAGTAGTGGTAGTAGTGGTAGTAGCAGTAGTAGTGGTAGTAGTATTAGTAGTGGTAGTAGCAGTAGCAGTAGCAGTAGTAGTGGTAGTGGTAGTGTAAGGGGTTGAAAATAGACTCAATGAAATGTTTATCTTAAAAACTATACCCCCCCTATTTTTTAGATTTAGATCTAACTTAGATACGTGATTGCAATGCAGTAAGGGTGTTTCTCCACCAAGCCAGTAGAGGGCGCTGTAGCGCTTCTGTCTATCCCCGGAGTCAAGCTACTCCCAGCTTCCTAAGCAGCTCAGAATAAACTGGTTCGAGCTGGAGTGAACATGGACTCATGCGTTTCTCTTCTATGGTCCACAGGTACACTGCACCAACACATTAAGCGCTTGGTTGGTTCATGGGAAAGGTAACTAGATAGGTGACAGCAAGAGCTGCTTGTGTCCAATGTTTTGGGAATTGATTGATGTGTTGGTTTGGATGTGACGAACTCTACGCTGGTGGTGAGCCAGTCTAGGTTCGTTGCTGAAGTAATACTTCGGGTAGTGTTGGTCGAGGATCAATGACCACACCGGGTTATAGAACTCAGGTGTAATCGTGGCTCAGTAGGCAGACGTAATAACCATACATGGTAGTGGTGTAACCATAATAACAGTCCGGGTAGTACATAACACCTAGTGTAATTCCAGTGTATATACATGGCGTTATATCAGTACATCCCCCCTCTTTAGTTTTCAATTTTTACAGTATCAAAATACAAACAAATTCAGAGCCCTCCTTTTGTGTGTGATTGTCTCTACTCATAGTCCTTGTAGTGAGCTGGTTTGGAAACAACTCTTCCATATCTTGTGCATACTGTCTTGTGTGTTTCACAGGTTCTGTGAAGCGGGTTCTTGCGCTCCTCAGTGCATGGGGGTGGTGAATATCCCGCAGGTGGCTCCTGCCACGTCTGAGTTTGTTCCCATTTGATGTGTGCACAATGTAGCTCCTTGGCTCATCGCACTTTTGTACGACGGTGGCTGGATACCAAGTCCCTTTTTCCTTGTTTAGGACAGATACGTGCTGTCCGGGACCGAGTGGAGGTAGTTCTCTGCCGCTGCTGCGGTCATGATGTTCCTTCATGTTTGCTGTTCTCTGCCCCAGGTGGAGTCGGTTTTCCTCCTTGCCTGGGTCCCCTCGACTCAGCAGCAGGGTGGTGACCGGCCTTCCGAAGATCAGTTCTGCTGGTGATGGTAGTTAACTGTCGATGGGTGTTGCTCTGACCTGTAGTAAGGCATTTTTTGTGCAACTGCCCGGCTGGACACAGGCATGGGCATTTCATCCACTAGAGGGAACTTAGAATATCTGTCCACAATCAGTAAATACTGATGTCCATCGATCTCGAATAGATCAGAAGCTAGGGATTGCCATGGTTTTGACGGTGTGCTGTGTGGGTTGAGAGGTTGCTTTGGATTTGCATCCTGATGTTCCACGCATACGCTACATGACCTGCAGACTCTTTCGATGTCATCGTTCATTCTGATCCAGTAGACACTTTCTCTCGCCAGTCGCCGTGTCTTTTCGATGCCCTGGTGTCCTACATGCAGCTGTTCGAGTATAGAATCAGTCATGGAGTCTGGGATGAGCACCTGTCTGCCTTTGAATATGACTCCTGCTTCAACTGCGAGCTCATCTCTGAATGACCAGTACTCACGTAGTTGTCTTGGTAGAGCTTTGATGTTGTCTGGCCATCCCTGGTGGATCAGCTCTTTCAGTGCATTGAGTCTGGGGTCGCTGGTGGTTTCCGTGCGGAGTGCGTCCTGTTTCTAGGGAGAGAAGTTTATCATTGCAACAGTGAGCATCTCTGGATCCTCGACTTCTGCCTCTATTCCGTCAATGCGCTCGTCCAGCTCGATGTTGCTGTTGTTCTCAGGGTTGGGTAGTCGGCTGAGTGTGTCTGCCAGGACCATCTGGTTTCCTGGTCGATACGTGACCTCATAGTTGTATCCTTGTGTTTTTATCAGCATTCGCTGAAGCCGTGGCGGGGCGGCATGCAGTGGCTTTGTGCATATGGTAACGAGGGGTTTGTGGTCTGTAACTACAATGAATGACTTCCCATACAGGTAGGTATGGTATCACTGCATTCCATAGACTATGGCCAGCATTTCTCGCTCTATGTTGCTGTACCTGGATTGGCAGTCGTCCAGTGTCTTTGAGCCAAAAGCTATGGGTCTTTTGTTCTGCACTAATGCCACGCCCAGTCCTTTCTGTGATGCATTGACCTCAAGTGTCAGAGGTGTGCTTGGATCATAGTACTTCAGGCAGTCATGTTCGTTGATAACTGATTTCAGGTCCTCAAAGCTCTTTTGGTGGTCAGTGTCCCATGTCCAAGGCACGTCACTTTTCAGCAGCACCCTCAGTGTGTGTGCTTTGTCTGCGAACTTTGGGATGTAGGGTGACAGGTAGGTCAGCATCCCCAAGAATCTGCTCAGTTCATCTTTGTTCTGGGGTGTCGGCATTTTCTGGATGTCCCTGATTTTGGCTGGGTCAGGTTTGATACCTTTGTCTGTGTACAGGTTGCCAAAGAATGAGATGCTTGTCTGTGCACTTGTCACTGTTGAACACAATAGCTGTCTTGGCTGCTCTCTCCATCAGGTTGGTCAGGTTCCTGTCATGCTCCTCTTCGCTTGCTCCGTAGACTGCGATATCATCGGCTATGCTGACGACACTGTCGAGCCCCTCCAGGATTTGGTCCATCTTTGCCTGGAAGAGATCTTGAGAGACACTGAGACCAAATGGCAAACGTTTCCAGCAGTATCTACCAAATGGAGTTCGGAATGTGGTTAGCAGTTGTGACTCTTCCTCTAGGTGTATTGACCAATATCCAGCTTTTGCGTCAAGTTTGCTGAATATTTTTGCATTTGCAAACTTCGGGTTCAGTTCCTCCACAGTAGGAATCTTGTGTGGGCATCTCCTAAGGCTGGCATTAAGCTTTTGGGGGTCTAAGCATATGCGAAGGGAACCGTCTTTCTTTGTGCTGTATGCCAGACTCGAGCACCAGTCTGTGTGCTGTTCTACTTTTCTTAACACATCTTGTTCGACTAGGTTATTCAGTTCATCTTTCAGTTTGTCTTTGATGTGAATGCTGCACTTACGTGGTGGGTCTATTAATGGTTCAGCATCCTTTTTCAGGAAGAGCTTGGCCTTTCCACTGAAGTTGCCAATTTTGTCAAACTGGTCTGGGTATGCTCTCTTTAGGTCTGCACTGTTAGATATGGTCATTTTGGGTTTTGTCTGTCTTGTGTTGACTTTTTTCTGGTTTGCATGTCCTTTCTCGGTCACTGCATCTACATTGACAGTCACTAGGTTTAACAGTTCACATGTTGGCAGCCCAACTATGGCTGGCCCTGGTACGTCTACAACATAGAACTTTGCATTGATCCATTTGGATTCTTTGTACTGGCATGGAATGCCAATGGTGCCTAGGCAGGGGATGGCGTGACCACTGTATGCAGATAGCCTCCTGTTGGTTTTCTTCAGTCGTTTCTGGGTGCATGCATTTTCACCGTACATCTGCTTGAAGGTACGCAATGGGAGTGTGTTGCCTGATGCACCTGTGTCTATCTTCAGACATAGTGTGTATCCACGACCAGGTAGGTCAGGTGGTGTCACCTTCAGGACTGTGTACGCCTCCTCTCTGGCCGGCTTGCTGTCTATGCTATGCATGCACTTTTCACTGATAGTTATGGAGTGGAACTGTTTCTGGTAAGTACTTTCGTTCTCACTGTCTGTTTCACTGCTACTCTCTACAGCATGTATGCGAGTCCTGCTCTGTTGCTTTTTGTATATATAGGTTTTGCGCTTGTGCTGTTTGTCTTGTGGTGTGTGGGACTTACTTCCCCCGCTCCTGCTCTGGCTGGAGTGTTCCTGGCGCTCTCGTTTGGCCTTCCTGCAGCACCGCTCCCAGTGACCCTTTGCACCACACGCATTGCATTCATCATCATATGCAGGACATCGTCGTGGTTTGTGGCTTCTCCCACAGTTACGACATATGCGGTCCCTGTCCACAGCGTGGATTCTCTCATTGTGTGACAGGCTAAGTTTGTCTAACTGTTCATTGCCTGCTGTCAGGGCTTCATATTTTCGTCCTTCGGCCAGAACCTCTGCTAAGGAATATCCTTTTGGTTTGCTGTATAGATCATTCCTCAGGGCATCATGGGGAGTGCTCGCAATAATAAGCTCAATCATACGCTCGTTAAACTCTTCGTCTGAAAACTGACATTTCTGTGCTAGTGTTCTGGCTCTGGTCACAAAATCATCAATATTCTCATCTGGTTTCTGTCTGTGTTGCATCAGTTGCAGTCTATGGATTCTGAAATTTACGTTCAACTTTAGCTGTTTTTCAAAGAAGTCCCATAGTTTGGCAGGCTTTTTCTTTTCATCATCAGTGACACCACTGGCGTTCAGTCTTTTTAATCCTTCATCTCCGATTCCACGACATATTTTCCTAGCTTGTTTAGCTGCGCCATTTATTTCTTCATCTTCTAAATACAGAGTCATTTTCTGTTTATACAGTGAAATTGCCTCACCCAGGTCCGGGTCTGACCACTTCATCGTCGGTAGATGCGATGCCATGACGTCTCCTGTTACTAGCTAGCTAGTTAGCTTTGCGGCTAGCTCAGCTCCGGCGCACTCTTGCTTGAATGATGACAGAAATTATCCACGGACAATTTTATCGGTCTATCTTCATTCTTCATAGAGAGTACTTTACCGCTGCCACCATGAAGTAATACTTGGGGTAGTATTGGTCGAGGATCAATGACCACACCGGGTTATAGAACTCAGGTTTAATCGTGGCTCAGTAGGCAGACGTAATAACCATACATGGTAGTGGTGTAACCATAATAACAGTCCGGGTAGTACATAACACCTAGTGTAGTTCCAGTGGATATACATGGCGTTATATCACTACAGTTGCTAGCAACGAAGTCGTGAAACGTGAAAGGCAATCTCATAATAAGGTCAGGAGACATGGCGAGATGCAAGTTTGTAGGGACGTGTTACTACGTTCAGGGCAGTACTATGGGGAAAGGGGACATTTTGAGAAATGTTCAGCTCCCGCCATTCCCGTTCAGATTGTATGTCCCGCGCTCTGGGAGTGAGATGTGCACGTGCCCCGTGGCAGAGTGAGCGTGGGTGCGTGCGCGCGCGCGCGCGCGCGCATGGAGCCGTGCAGGGAGGGAGAGAGAGAGAGAGAGAGAGAGAGAGAGAGAGAGAGAGAGAGAGAGAGAGAGAGAGAGAGAGAGAGAGAGAGAGAGAGAGAGAGAGAGAGAGAGAGAGAGAGAGAGAGAGAGAGAGAGAGAGAAAGGGGAGCGGGTGCAGATCACGGCAGGAGAGTTCAGTAGTTATGAAAGCTACTATAGTAAAGATGGTGTTCTTCACTATGTTTATTCTACTGTATGTTTATTCAACTGTGCATTGTAAATGGATGTATTATTTGTCACTATTCATATTATAATGGTCTACTACTACTACTTTCGGCTGCTCCCGTTAGGGGTCGCCACAGCGGATCATCCGGTTCCATTTCTTCCTGTCTTCTGCGTCTTCCTCTGTCACACCAGCCACCTGCATGTCTTCCCTCACCACATCCATAAACCTCCTCTTTGGCCTTCCTCTTCTCCTCTTCCCTGGCAGCTCCATATTCAGCATCCTTCTCCCAATATACTCAGCATCTCTCCTCCACACATGTCCAAGCCATCTCAATCTTGCCTCTCTTGCTTTGTCTCCAAACCGTCCAACCTGAGCGGTCCCTCTAATATAATCGTTCCTAATCCTGTCCTTCTTCGTTACTCCCAGTGAAAATCTTAGCATCTTCAACTCTGCCACCTCCAGCTCCGCCTCCTGTCTTTTCGTCAGTGCCACTGTCTCCAAACCATATAACATAGCTGGTCTCACAACCATCTTGTAAACTTTCCCTTTAACTCTTGCTGGTACCCTTCTGTCGCAAATCACTCCTGACACACTTCTCCACCCACTCCAACCTGCCTGCACTCTCTTTTTCACCTCTCTACTGCACTCCCCGTTACTTTGGACAGTTGACCCCAAGTATTTAAACTCAGATGCCTTCGTCACCTCCACTCCTTGCATCCTGACCATTCCACTGTCCTCTCTCTCATTCAAGCATAGGTATTCCGTCTTGCTCCTACTGACTTTCATTCCTCTTCTCTCCAGTGCATACCTCCACCTCTCCAGGCTCTCCTCCACCTGCACCCTACTCTCACTACAGATCACAATGTCTTCCGCGAACATCATCGTCCATGGAGACTCCTGCCTGATCTTGTCCGTCAACCTGTCCATCACCATTGCAAACAAGAAAGGGCTAAGAGCCGATCCTTGATGTAATCCCACCTCCACCTTGAACCCATCCGTCATTCCAACCACACACTTCACCATTGTCACACTTCCCTCATACGTATCCTGCACCACTCCTACATACTTCTCTGCAACTCCTGACTTCCTCATACAATACCACACCTCCTCTCTCGGTACTCTGTCATAAGCTTTCTCTAAATCTACAAAGACACAGTGCAACTCTTTCTGGCCTTCTCTATACTTCTCAATCAACATTCTCAAAGCAAACATCGCATCTGTGGTGCTCTTTCGTGGCATGAAACCATACTGCTGCTCGCTGATCGTCACCTCTCCTCTTAACCTAGCTTCTATTACTCTTTCCCAAATCTTCATGCATCTTCATATTATAATGGTGACGTTTGGATATTATCGAAATTGCCAAAGAGGGTTATTGTTTATTATTTGAGATGTGATTGTTTGCTTGGTACTGTATAGTGAGTGATACAGTAAAATACATGGAAATGATTTATTAAAACGAGCTGAATGTTTTATGTTAAGCAGAATAAACTGGTTCGAGCTGGAGTGAACATGGACTCCTGCGTTTCTCTTCTATGACCCACAGTTTATCTACCCAGCTCACCTCACCGGTCCACAGTACCCACTGTCTGTGGATCCTTGCTACCACCCAGATTCCCCTAGGTCTAGGCCGGTAACAGTAGTAGTAGTGGCAGTAGCAGTAGTAGTAGCAGTAGCAGTAGTAGCAGTAGCAGTGGTAGTAGCAGTAGTAGTGGCAGTAGCAGTAGTAGTAGTAGTAGCAGTAGTAGCAGTAGTAGCAGTAGTAGTGGTAGCAGTAGTAGCAGTAGTAGTAGCAGTAGCAGTAGCAGTAGTAGCAGTAGCAGTGGTAGTAGTGGTAGTAGCAGTAGTAGTAGCAGTAGCAGTAGTAGCAGTAGCAGTAGTAGTAGTGGTAGTAGCAGTAGTAGTAGCAGTAGCAGTAGTAGCAGTAGCAGTGGTAGTAGCAGTAGTAGTGGCAGTAGCAGTAGTAGTGGCAGTAGCAGTAGCAGTAGTAGTGGCAGTAGCAGTAGTAGTGGCAGTAGCAGTAGCAGTAGCAGTAGCAGTAGCAGTAGCAGTGGTAGTGGTAGTGGTAGTGGTAGTGGTAGTGGTAGTGGTAGTGGTAGTGGTAGCAGTAATACACATGAATGTGTGTCCTACTGTCTGAGTGGTCCGGGTGCAGGCTGCTGACTGTCTATATCAGTCTCTTATCCACAGTTACAGCAGTGGGTTTTACTGTCATTGCATTACTCAGCCATGTTGCAGCACATTGTTAATACACACACATTTACAGTTAAAAGGGTTAACACATGTCCTGGGACTTTCATACTTCTACCAAGGAGAATACCATCTCCTGCTCAGGTGAACCTTCAGAGTGAAATATCACCAATAGTCTACCAGATGACATCACAGCAGGTGGATTATTTCAAAAGTGGCGGTTATTTCATAAGAGGACTGAAAGTCAATATGATGGCCAGCTGGCGGGGAATATTAGTGTGTAATGTACATACTCAGCACTTCCTGGTTTTGACTGCTGTCAGATTATATAGAGATACCTTAGAAGAGACATGTTCCTTTGTCACATGACAGATGAGCAGGAGCAAGAGCACAGCAAGATGATAAACTGGTTTATTACTGGATCACCATAAGACCATCTGAAATAAGAGCACTGTTAGAAAAGCTGCTCAACATTTAAGCGGGTCAAGCTCATTTTAAAGGACAGTTTAAGTCTGTCTGACAGAAGGACAACACTTTTACAGATGCTCCGCTCTAAACCTCACACACACCAAACAATTAGCACCTGTCAACTGTTTGTTTCTCCCCCAAACAGGATTTTATATCATGTTGGAAATAAACTTCTCAGTTCTTTGGTGAAACGTGTCTGAAAGCTGTAATTTCCATAGTCGAGGTTCACTGGTTCCCCCGGTCCAAGAATAGAGATGCACTTCAGAAGGTGTTTGTTTCATGCTCCATATGCAAACTCTGCTGTAGACTACAGGAAGGACTTGTGGGACTTCCTCAAATGGGTGGTGTGCTGCCTCCACCCTGTGGTTTGCATAGTCAAGCTTCACTGCTCCCTGCTGGGGCCAGAATAAGCCCTGTCAACACATGTCCACGTCTCAGAGGGACTCTACACCAGGTTTCTAACCCTTCTGTTTCAGCTCATGGTCAACAATATGTGCTCTGTAATGCCACAGTCCATTTCTAATTGTGTTTTCCAGACCAACCTAGTCCTGCTGCTGCTGCTGCTGCTCTGAAGTATTAGCTTCCCTTCAGGACTTTTGCTGCTGCACTTCTCTTGTTTCCAACTCCAGCAAGGGCTTGTGGGTATATATGGTGAGCACATGCTGATGGGACTAGTTGGTCAGGGCTGTACTCATAGTGAGGCACTCTGGATAAACATGTCAGCTATGACACAAGTGTAAAAGCTCATCTCACTTTATTGTCATTACTGGGATGAACTCTCTACAGCGCAGGTTAGAGTCCCTATCTTGTTACTACAGCAGATTATAAACCCACATTACAGGCCTGCCTGCTGTGGGCTGGCCAGGATTTGTAAATTATTTAAAGGGGTTTTATTTCGGCTTTAGCTGGTGCCACAGTTTGTAAATTCATGACAAACCAACAAATACAAAACTGGATCATTTGACAAAAACTTTATTAACTTCTGAGCAGCAGACAAGCAGGAATACATTCAGCAACAGAAACCGACAGTAGAAGCAACAGATGAACTTAACCAAAGTGCCCCTCTCCCCAAACTCACCCCTACACACTTAACTACAACACACCTAAGCACGCACATGTTAGAAACTGCAAGGGGGCTTTTGTGTTCACATCCCTGCCTCATTTTTATTCATCTCTTTTTATAAACCCATGCATTTGAGGGAAGGTTGCTTCCAGCCAGTAGGGGGCGTTTCTCTAGCCGCTGCACTGTGTCCTCCTGAGCTCGGTGGACTGCCTGCGGCCACCATGGGCCACCAAGCAGGTGTAGAGGTCTCCTTCATCCCAGCTGGCTTTGCTGAGGGTCAGGATGCTGCTGCGGCTGTACCCAGTGCTGCTCCACACCTCTTGTCCCGTCAGGACGCCCGCCGTCACCTCCCTCCCATCCTTCTGCCAAGTCACCAGCGCTCCTTTTGGGGAGTAGCTGCTCAGCAGACAGGACAGCGTGGCCGAGCCCTTGGACAACTCCTCAGAAGAGGGGGGGAGCAGGGAGAGGGTGGGTTTGACTGAGACCCCCGCTGTAAAGAGAGACACAACTGAATACACCGACTTGCTGAACTATGTGTTACTGAGAGCACTGCAGCACCACCACTACTCACCAGGACCATGTTAATGCTACTGTGCTGTGTGAATAAGCACATGCAGCATCAGTGTGTCATGTTGTAGTCTTTGTTTCCATGTGTTTATGTGTGCAGTGTGTTTTCCATAATCTATTTGTACAGTAGTCTATGTGTGTTTCCTTTAATCTGCCGTCTCTACTGTACCTGCAGGACCACAGCTGAAAATGAGTGATGCTGCTAAACTGCCACATTTACACAAATGTGTATCAATGTGCCCTGTCTGTGTGTAACTAAAGGCAACAAACTAAACTAATACTCACAATTTACATGACTTTTTACAACCTTAACAGTAAATAAAGGATGAAATAAACAATATGCCATAGGCTGTAAATCACCAGTTAAATATTCTGCAAGTTTACAATAAAATTAGTTTTAAAAGCAGTTTTCAGGTGTGCGTATATGAATGTGTGTGGCACATAAAGTGAATATGAATGAGCTCATTTCTCAGACTGCCAGTGATTTAGCAGATTATAAATGTGTAAATTAAACACGGCTTTACATGGGACTGTACACTGTGTGCAGCCTCTATTCAACATGTTCAGTGTGAGTAAAGCTCATTTAACCACCGTTGTACCTGCAGCTGATTTACACTGCTGCGGTGCAATCCTCATGCAACAATTTCTGCAGCTTTTACTGATACAAGACACCTAAAATATACACGGGTTAGAGACCAAACGTCGAATAAATAGCTCAGTGTTGAAGATTGTGATTTCAGTTTGTCTTGTAAGATTTCCAAACTGACAGCATTGTTCAGGCTTTAACCAATGGTCGACTAAAGCTGTAATGTCAAGTTATGTGACGATGCTACGGCATACTGATGTTGTTAGAATAACATGGACTACTTTACAATATTCAGCCATTGCCTTTCCACCCTGGAGTCCTGTTAAATGTCACGACTGACTCCAAATGAATCATTAAACAAATCAAAATCTAGTTTTGTTTTCCCAAACCAACACTCGACATACGTAGCAACACGTTGTGAGAAGCAGC